>NW_015386428.1:736967-755482 GCF_001527695.2 Protobothrops mucrosquamatus
CTGTGTTAAAGGTAGATAAGAAGTCATCCATTGGGTTAGGCATGGGTGGCAAGCTGTATAAGAATGACACGCTGGAAATAGCCCAGTGTTCAGAATCTGTCATGCTAATGCTCTGAACCATTGTGCACAAATAAACCTGTCTTCTCCAACCCTTCGTGGTCTTGTCTTCTGATGTAAGTATCGTGGTTTTTTTCCACAACATAATGGCTGCATTAAGCCAGACAGGCTCAATTCGTCCGACGCTCTGGGCTACAACAGTCCAGGAACTCTTGAGATGAAAGTACATTACCTTGTTCCTTGAAGGTTTTCGCCTGAATTCAAATGCTCTGGATGAGGCCTGGAGAAGAGACAGGAGCGAACAGCCCTCGTCTCTTTCCTAGCTCAGCAGATAATAATAATAAAGTTGGAAGGGACCTTGGAGGTCATCTAGTCCAACCCCCTGCTCAGGCAGGAACCCTATACAATTTCAGACAAATGGCTGTCCAGTCTCTTCTTAAAAACTTCCAGTGTTGGAGCATTCACTGCTTCTGGAGGCAGGTTGTTCCACTGGTTAATGGTTCTAATAGTCAGGAAGTTTCTCCTGAGTTCTAAATTGCTTCTCTCCTTGATCAGTTTCCATCCGTTTCTTCTTGTCCTTCCTTCAGACTTTCTTGCTCTTGTTTCAGTTCTGTTACTATAACATTACTAAGACTCAACCCGGAGCTGAGCTCCCTTTAGTTTTACATTCCTGACATCCAATAATTATTTTTTCATTTGAGAGATTTTAGTTTTTAAGCGAACACCGCCTCGTTTATGATCCGCATTTCTCCCGCTTTGATCATGCCTTCAGCGGATCAGCTCGCCTGTTCCAAGGTAAAGAGAAATGAATAATGAACGCAAATGCTGTGCGTTGCGACAGACGATGAAGACATCTGAGCCTCCTCCTCGTGAATCACTCCAGTAGCCCCCCCCCCACCTTCGTGGGCATCATGTTCTCACCTTTAATACACCCAGGGAAGTTTGGCTTCACCAAGAAAGGGCGGATCTCATCAGGAAAGCAGCACATTGTCGTTCTAAATGGATGGAGTACAACCATTCGTTTAGGGCAGGGGTAGGCAACCTGGGCCCTTTTATGACTGGTGGACTTCAACTCCCAGAATTCCTGAGCCAGCCATGCTGAGGGGAAAGGGAGAGGTTTCCAAGCTGAGCCATGCTGGCTCAGGAATTCTGGGAGTTGAAGTCCACCAGTCATAAAAGAGCCAAGGTTGCCTACCCCTGGTTCAAAATTAAACGGCCCTGGAAAAAGTGATGTATGACTGGTTCTCGCACTTACGGTCGTTGCAGCATCCCCATGGTCACATGATCAAAATTTGGAGGCTTGGCAACTGGCATGGATCTATGATGGTTGCAGTGTCCCAGAGAGTGATCTTCTTTTGCGATCTTCTGGAAAGGAAAGTCATATTTGCTTAACAACCACGTTACTAACTGCAGTGATTGACGTGGCAAGAAAGGTCGTAAAATGGGACAAAACCCACCGAACCACTGTCTCACTTAAGAACATAAATTTGGAGCCTTGTTATGGTCGTAAGTCAAGGACGATCTATATTTGCAGAGAAAGCTACCTGAACCTGATATACTGAATTAATTGAGCCTCCCAGATAATTTAAAATAACTTAAGACTTTAGACTTAATTTACTAAAGATTTCTTCAATAAAAAAAAATGGTCACAATATTCAAGGATGCCACTTCGATCTTCTAAGGAGGGATGAGAAGTAAACATGGCTCTGAGCCAGCGTCTTGAAGAGATGAGGCAATCGGTTCAAAGTGTGGGTGCACAACTTTCAGAGCCCTGTGCACAAAACGTGTTTGCTTGCCGGCGCCTCTCTGCCCATGTCTTGCATGTTGAGTCTGTGAAGGCGGAGAAGATTGATACTGCACGAATTCCTCCCATTGATCATCTCTGCAGAAAGTACACAGGCTTGCCTGGAGGGACGTTTTCAAGAGTGGAGCTAAGGAAAGTGATGACTAAAATAAAGCAACTGACTGAAAATTAACAAGCCCTAAAGTTGACAATAGTCTTTAACTTTGCTTCAAAGTTCTTTTTGAAAAGAACCCAAATGTGGAATTGCTGACTTGTTAGAAAATTTGCAAGATATTAAAGAAGAATCAAAGGCCTGGGAAAACATCACCTGTGGAGGAAAGGCCCTGGGAAATTAAAATTGCATAGCCCAATAGCTAGATTAGCTTTGCATGTTTACCTTTTCCATCCGTGTCCCCTCTAAATCTCAAAGTTTATCTACCAAAAAATGCAGAGTGGCGGGAATAGAGTAGCCAACGTTGCAGAAATTTGGCAAAGCCCAGTTACCCTGTAGTAAAATGGGTGGCCAATAAATTTAATAAATAAATAAAAATACCATCCATTCAAGGGTGGTCTTTTGGTTTATGAGGGAAAATCATAAAAGGATCTCACTCTCTTTGAGTCTGCCTCAATTCCCTTCCTACAGCCTTCTTGCTTGGCTGCTCTAGGCCTCCCCGGTCCTTCCAGATCTCCTTCCCACTCAAGAAATGATGGGCAGACCCTTAGAAATAGCTCCCCCCCCCCAGCCACCCCACCTGATGTCAGAGCTTCCTGCTGAAGTTCAGATAACAAGCAGGCAGCCTTTCAATAATGCATTTTCCTCTTAGCTGCTTTTGCTATCGAACCAGTTCCTCTGAAAAGAAAGCTCAAACAACAAAGTTTCTCAAACGTGAAACTCCTGAACTGAGAACAAAAATAATGCTGGAGAGAGCCAAGAAATCAATGCAGGCATTTCACTGGCCTTTGTTGCCCCTCTGCTGGGGGAGGCTTGAGCCCCTTGGGGAGGTCTTGGAGGCCCGAAGGAAATGGCTACCCCTTCCTCCCTCAATCAGCTTCTGACCTATGAGCCCCATTGTAATAAAACAAAGACTGCAGTTATCTTATTTGATTGAATGGGAAAGACTTGCATTTGCTTTGGGGAGGGTCTGGAAGTTAAAGCAAGCCTGAACAGGGTCTGGGGTCCTCCCACTGCCTCATTGCAATCTAAATGCTTATAGGCTCTTGGCCATGTGCAATATCCACAGAATAAAATGTTCACCTTTAACAACAAACAATAATTACTAAAAAATAAAACAAACAACCATTTTTAAAAGCAACCCAAGCAGCGTTCAATCTATTCTTGACTACTATTGACAGTTATCACCACATGTAATGCAAAAAAAGGCTCACGGGAGACCTTCACCAGGTTTTCGAAGGCAACCAACACACACAAGTGCACCTGACTTCTATGGAAAGGCTGTTTCACAGCGTAGGCACTGTGGTGGAAGGTATCAACTCCTCACTCAGTCCCCCAACAATGTTGTGGAAGTGATGAACCCCCAGTGGCTTTCCCCAGACACAGGTATGGAGGCTTGGGGAAGGCAAGTCACCTCAACATCAACCCATATGAGACTTCAGTGGTTACAACCATATTTTAAATCAGCAGCCAACGCAAGGCCCACAACAGTTTTAAAATTGATATCCAGCCATCCTGGATAGACCAGCATTACATTTGAGTTCCCTATTGCCAATCCTTACCCTGCTGTAGCAATAATGTCATCAAATGATCCTGACCTTATTTGCTTGAGAGAGAGCAAGTTAAGATGGATTTCTTGACTGCAGGAGGTGACCAGGCTGAGCCCAAGGGGGAGGGGGTCAAGCGTGTCATTGGTCTTGAGTCCCTTCACGCCAAGAGATCTAAATCCAGCCCATCGAATGCGGAAGACGGAGCCCTGTCTTCCGGTGCTCGTAACACCTCGACATCTAACCGGAAGCCTCTATTCTATTCTATTCTATTCTATTCTATTCTATTCTATTCTATTCTATTCTAGATGTGAAAGTGAGTCTCCAATTAACATTTTTTTAAAAATCAGCTAAACAGACGATGTTTATAAAACATTAATCCCCACGCCTTATTTACTAAAATCAAACACTGATATTTTTTTCTTTCTTTTATTGTGACCTTCAAGATCCAACATTTGCTTGCAAGCTAGTAAAAGAAATGCACTCACATCTACAAGACAACTGCTGGTGGTGTTAACATTCTCTGACAAAAAAAAGAAGAAACTGCTGCCTTGGACAATCTCCCTGTGCTCTGGAGAATCCCCTGGACAAGACCTGCCTGCCCTGTGCTGGGCTGGACAGCATCTACAATCCGGCATATGTGGAGGGTGCGCAGTTGAAGAAGACGGCTTTTAAAAGCTCCAAGAAAAAAAGAAAGAAAGGGCTGACTGGCTTAAAATAAAACAGAACTGCTGAGGATGACATTTCTTATGGCTGGGGAGTTCCGTGTGTAGAGAAGTACCAAAGATGGAAAAGGGGCTCCAAACTCGGCTTGAGCCTTTTAGAATTTGTCCTGGAAGCCTCATTTTGCTGGCCATTCGCTGAATGATGATAAATTGCAAGTACTAATTTTACCACCATAGTGGTGCTCATTCTTACTGCTGCAAATGGGCCTGTAAGAGAGTTGAAATCTGAATTTCAAATGACTCTCTCTGGGTGCATCGCTGAAATGGCTCTCCAGCCTGGACAGAGTATGGAGGAAAGACACCTCCTTTTGTGAAAATAAATTGCTGGCAGATGACACATTGAAAAATTATTCCTCCTGCTGAGCACAATCCTATTGTGTTAATTAGCGGCCTTGTGACGAAGTAACTTTCAAATGGGGTGTGATATATTAAGATGGGTGCGCTCACAATATGAGACAGTAGGTGGGAGGTTCTCCTTTTAGATCATTTAACTCGGGGAAAGTACATGGTGCGCACACCTGTAGCAATCGCAAGAGATGGAGTTTTCAAGAAACAAAATCGGAAGGCTTGCAGAAGGACTGGACGGCTGTTTGAAGCCTCTGATTTATCTATAAAAATATATATTGTTTGTCGTTGGGTATTTCCTTTGTATCCGAGTCTGTCACTTTGATAGAAGAATGCTTTAAAAAAAACAAAGCATGACAAGATCAGCTGGAAATGCACACTGGGGCCAAAGTAGATTTATTTATATGTATTTATTTTTACAATTTCAGTGTCTATATCCACCTACTGAAACAAGGCTGTGGGTGATTTACAAGAGCTAAAATATGAATCATTTAAAATTATCATAAAGATAACCTGACCTGACTGGGGGATAAAAACCACACCTTAGACATAAGGACAGTTTAGATCCAATAGTGAGTTCATGTAAGAGAACTGGGAAAAGAGCAGTGCTGAAGGAGAGCAGGCTAGGGCTACACTGATCCCAGAGGGAATGAAGTCGTGATGGAGAAGCCATGCTGTCTTGGTCCCAAAATGTCCCCAAAATGTCCTCTCACCAGTCAGAGAGAGATAACTGGAGACAGGCAGTCCAATAAATTATGTAGATATGAAAAAACATGACAAAGAGAAGTAAACATATGCACACAATCCACATACTGTATACAAAACTTCTACAGGGGTTCGGCAGTGGCTTCGTAACTGGATGTCCAATTCAGCTAACCAGGCAATGGCCTCTAGTGTTTGTTTCGTGCACATCTTGGGAACCAGAGAACACACATCATGGGCAATCTTGCACAATATGTTTAATAATTTAAATATCAGCACCACAATCACAACAAGGGGAATCTTTCCATCCCCATTGATACAGAGCAGAGGCACTTCTTCCAGTGTCACGTCTAATTCTGTTCCTTTTCCAATAAATAAGTAAAGTTAAATAAGTCAAATAAATTTAAATTTATAGTTAAATAAGTTCAATCCAATAAACAAACAAATAATCAGGCCACTACGCCATACAGGATTTTACAGGCATCAACCAGCACCCAGAAACCATTAGATAAATTTACGCAATAGAAATGTTACACAAACATGCCCAGGAACAA
The DNA here is from genome assembly GCF_001527695.2 of Protobothrops mucrosquamatus. Lineage (NCBI taxonomy): Eukaryota > Metazoa > Chordata > Lepidosauria > Squamata > Viperidae > Protobothrops > Protobothrops mucrosquamatus. Next base: position 742,853 of record NW_015386428.1, read on the forward strand.
TCTCCTTTGGTCCCACCATTGCATTCTGGACCATCTGTAGCTTCTGAGAGGTCTTCAAGAGTAGCTCCCACATAATCTGTATGTGAGTTGATTAAAACATGGGAGGCCATGAATAGGGACCTCCGATTCAGGAAGAGGCATCCATGTGAGACGGCAGGTGGGACGTTCTCTGCTTAAATCATTTAACTCGGTGAAAAGGCACGGTGCACACCACCAATGGCAGGAGACGGACTTTTCAATGGACAAAATTGGAAGGCTTGCAGAAGGACGGAAGTGCTATCTAAAGCTTCTTATTTATCTACAGAGAAAAAATATGCTCTTTGTCACTGGGCATCTGCCTGTATCCGAGCCTGCCACTTTGATAGAAAAAGCAGAAAAGCAGAAAAATCTGAACAAAGGCATTTCTGCCACAGGCGCCTTGAAGAGAAGGTACAAGTCCAGCCATCTACACACACCCTACAAAAGATCTTTTGCCCTTGCTCCACCCAAGGAATCGCAGCACTCCCAAGAGCCAAACCAGAGCTCATTTGGGCTTGGGAAGTAACCACAAATCAAATCAAACAATAACCAGTCAATACTCTATAGATCAAATCCCCAGAATTGGATGTTCCATCCATTTCACATCCACTCAGACTTTCTGGGGTTGAGCTCCAGCGTGTTCTTCCCAGTTCAAACTCCAGTCTCCCCAGCATGGAGCGCAAGGAGCACAGGTCCAACACCTGCCCCACCCAAGGAACCAAAGAACTTCCAGCTCTGTTCTGATTGATTAATTGATTGATTGGATTGATTGAATCTTGATCTAAACTGGGCACATTCTGATCCAGGGGTTCTCTCACAATGAAAAGCTGCCATCACCCCCAAGCTGCAGTCTTCTTTCAAGCAACTCCCCCCCCCCTTCCCCTTAAAGTCCACTGACTTCCTCTTGACAATTGGATTGGAGGTTGTCTAGTTTATTGAATGTGCTTCAGAAAAATAATTCAAAACAGTGCCGGCAAAGCTTGACACCTTACAAGAAATCTCTTGAGGGTATTCTGCAAGCTAAAGCTTTTGCTTTTCAGGGAGGGAGGGAGGGAGGGAGGGAGGGAGGGAGGGAAGGAAGGAAGGAAGGAAGGAAGGAAGGAAGGAAGGAAGGAAATAGTGAAGAGAGGGTTAATGGAAGGACACAGAAGGAAGGGGAGGGAAGGAAATAGAGAAGGGAGGGCTAATGGAAGAACAGAGAAGGAAGGGGAGGGGAGGGGAGGGGAGGGGAGAGGAAGGAAGGAAGGAAGGAAGGAAGGAAGGAAGGAAGGAAGGAAGGAAGGAAGGAAGGAGAGAAATAGTGAAGAGAAGGTTAATGGAAGGACACAGAAGGAAGGGGAGGGAAGGGAAGGAAGGAAATAAAGAAGGGAGGGCTAATGGAAGGACAGAGAAGAGAAGGGAGGGGAGGGGAGGGGAGGGGAGGGGAAGGAAGGAAGGAAGGAAGGAAGGAAAATCCTTTGCCCTACAATGAATTCTGCAGTGTATCTTCCCATGAATCTGTGTGTGCACTGCAGCAAAGAGATAATACAAAATTGTAACAGGAATAGGAAAGATGTTGCCATGAAGAGATGGGAGATTTCAAACCCTATCATATATTCTTGCAGAAAAACCTTCCTCCCAATTTACTAAACATCACTTTCAAAAATAGCTCTAGCATTTTATCACACGTCTACAAAGATAACTCCCTAGAAGGTCTGTTTTTTATTTGTAAGTGCAAGTCAAATAATAAATGCTCACTGATTATTCTTAGAAATACAATCTTGAGACCAAAATTCAGGTTTAGAACCCCAGCTTGCTTTCTTACATCCCCAGGAGATCAAACTGTTTTTTTTTCTGCATTTAGTCCATGCATAAAACACAAAGATCACCCTTTGCTGCTAATTGAAATTTACCTGGTCAGATGGGAAAACTATCTGTTCATGCTGAGAACAATGACTTTCCTTAGATTTATATTTTTCACGTGTTTCAAAGACAGCCCGGACATTTGGGTGTCAGCTGGAACTATGATCTGATGGCACAAACGAATTAACAATGTGAAAAATGCCATGTAAGAAAGAGACAAGCAATAAAGCTGTGGAAAGCTCTAGTTGATCCTCAGAGCCTCATCAAAGCTGGTCGGAGGGATGACCAAGAAAAGGAAGCGCTTCCCTGCTGTTGTAGTTTTGAGATTAGTGCCAAACTGAATTGGTGTAACTGTAAACAAAACCACAGTACGGGTGCTAATAATTATTGTAACGAGTAAGGCACTGCGAGGAAAGAGAGTGAGTGGATAATTTTGCATATCTCCCCTTGAGGAGATATGCTCCCCTTGAGGAGCACCCGGAGGCTCCAGCTAGTTCAAAATGCGGCCGCGCGGGCGGTGTTGGGAGGGACTCGTCGCTCCCACGTTACGCCGCTTTTGCGCGAGCTGCATTGGCTGCCGGTGGCCTTCCGGGTGCGCTTCAAGGTGCTGACTATCATCTTTAAAGCGCTCCATGGCATCGGACCTGGCTATCTTCGANAGACATGGTTGTTCCAGCTTGCGGGACTGGCCTAAGGGATTTTAAAGGGGTTTTAATTACTTTTAATCAGATTAGTTAAATATTTCTTTTTAATTAATTTTAATAGGTGTATTATATGTTTGTATTTTATCCAATTGTTAGCCGCCCTGAGTCCGCAAGGAGAAGGGCGGGATATAAATGTAATTAAATAAATAAATAATAAATAAATAAATGGCCTTGAGAGCCTCAAAGGACAAGATGCCAACTAGTGCAACGGTTCTCAACCTATGGGTCGCGACCCCATTTGGGGTCGATCGACCATTTCACGAGGGTCGCCAAGCAAGGCTGTCCGCCATTTTTTCCCCTTTTCCAGCGGGTGCCTTACCTCCCTTGGGCTGGGCCAGCTGGTGGTCGGCCTGCTCCGTCTCTGCCTCTTGCCAGCTACGCCTCGGCCGGTGCAGGGGGCGGAACCACGTATGCGTGGCGCTCCCGGGCAGGGAAAGTCCTCGATTTACGACCGGTTGGGTAGTCCTCGACTTACGACCGGTTTAGTCCTCGACTTACGACCGGTTGGGGGTCACGGCATTAAAAACGTTGAGAACCACTGAACTAGAGCGAGGGGTCCCCAAAACCACCAGGGCTCCCAAGCCCTCCCCCTTCTCCTCAGTGTGTCATGTGGGGTCTCATGTATTGCTCCCTTCTACATCCGAGCCAGCCTACTCAGTAGATCCCTACAAATAAGGATGGCAAAATTTTGAACCTGAACTTATCCAAGCGCCTGATTCTAATTGTTGGACTAGAATTGTGGAGCCTACTTCAGCTAAACCACAGGCTTAATTAAATATGAGCACATTTTGAGAAGTACACATCTTTAAGAGAGTAGACCTTTGAATGCAGGTGGTCTGGTTCTCACCAATTACTTGTTTCTGGGCTGCAACCACCACTTCTGTTTCCTCTCCCAATATTCTTGACATTCAACTATTGCTGCTCCCAATTATAGGATTCTGACATCAGAATTTCTTTAGCTGCTACGTGTAACTTAGGCAAAGAAAAGCAGGACGGTTAAAAAGGCGAAGGGAAAAATTTTCCACAAAGGGCTCTTGGCAGCATTAAATAGTCCGCTGAGTTGGCCCTGGGAAGATGGAAGAAGCAATCTGTTTACTGTGCTGAGGGCAGAAGGCTGAAGTATTTTGCTTGGCAGGACCTGTGATGGAAAGCTTTGGCTTTGTCAAGTTGCAACACAAACCACAGCCTCCTACTTGCAGCCAAACAGCTGGAAGAAGCCCTGCTTTACTGGGCCAGCTGTCCAGAGGAGGTTTTTAGGAGAAACAGGCAGCAATGAGAAAAGCAATCCTGCCAGAGAGAGACTGTAGCTAACTTTGTAAGCTTTCTTTCTGGCTAAACTAAATGTTTACCACCTACAACAGGGAAAGGTAATCAATGGCAAATCTCCTCTCTCTCTCTCTCCAATAAGAAGGCTGGAGGGATGCCGGCACAATGGACAAGGTCATCCATGTCTTAAGTGAGGCGTGCTGCTATTATTTTAATTATCATTTGGCACATTCACATGGCATTTTGATTAAAAAAAACCGAGATAAAATATAAAATATAAACGTACGTCCAGATTACGGATTCAATGTTTTGCTTCATTTGTCACGGTCAGATCAGCAAAGTCTCCATTACAGGCTCTATTTTGGCACTCTGTCACTATATGTTGGATAGCTTATTTTGTGGCCCCGCAATCACAATTTGGTGAGGGCACTTGCCCCACTTATAGAGAGTGTCTGTGCATCTGCCATGGGCAGTGCAAATTCGGTTCAGTGTTGTCCGTATCACACAGGGCTGGCCAAATTCAGGTGGCTTCTTCAAGATGCCACCTGAATCCAATGTTGTTTCCGCATATTGCGTATGTTGCACAACAGGCATGCTGCTACCATTTGCAGATAGGGTGCAGATAGGGTGGTGGCAGCTCTGACTTCTAAAATTCAGATGGTGGAAATGGAAATGTCAGCCAGACATTTCAATGCGAGAGGAATCCATGAAGACTTCCTATGTGAAGAAGCCCCCAGAACTGCAGCAGTGAGCAATTCTGACCTCTGTTTCTGATACTTGCAGGTAGCCCCTTCTGCTCATTCTCTGCTCTGTGATAGGGCTGGTTTCTTTTGGGGTCCAGAGCAGCAAAAGAGCACCACCAAAGCACCTGCACTCCACTGGTTTGTGGAGAATTGCAATAAGTACGCAGAAAAAGGTAGGTAACAGCAGTTCCAAGGTAAGAAGGTGTGAATCTGTAGATCAGTTAGTAGATCAATAGACTAGAATAGAATAGAGCTGGAAGGGACCTTGGAGGTCTTCTAGTCCAGCCCCCTGCTCAAGCAGGAGAATCTATACCATCTCAGACAGGTGAATGTCTAGTCTCTTCTTTAAAATCTCCAGTGATGGAGCACCCACAACGTCTGGAGGTAAGCTGTTCCACTGGTTGTGCTCACTGTTAGGAGCTTTCTTCTTAATTCCAGGTTGCTTCTCTGATCAGTTTCCATCTATTGTTTCTCGTCCTTCCCTCTGGTGCTTTGGAGAATAATTTGACCCCCTCTTCTTTGTGGCAGCCCCTCAAATATTGGAATACCGCTATCATGTCTTCCCTATTTTTTCTTTTCTTTAGACTGCCTACCTCATTGTTTGATTTGTTTTCTTAGGATTTGTGATTGGTTTTGGGTTCTATTTGATCTAAAGTTGGTCAGTTTGATTTGGTCAGAAGTAAAACCTAACCGAAGGCAGTTTCCGCAAAAGAACAAGTCGTCCTTGATTTACAACAAGATGACTGCAAGGAATGTAAATCCTTCCATCTTCCACCATTCAGCCAGGACTGAAGAAGCTTCTTGCATAAGACGCGAAACGTCTTCAAGGAAAAATAATGAAAGTCCAGTTGCCTCTTGAAAAAAGCACCTTTGGGACAACCATGATCTGGATGGCTGAGAATCTCTCCGTAGACATTGATTTACAACAGTTCATTTAGTGACCCATCTAAGTTACAACAGCACTGAAAAAAATGAGTTATGACCGTTTTTCACACTTACGACCATTTCAGCATCCCCGTGGTCATGTGGTCAAAATTCAGATACTTGGCAACTGATTCATGTCCATCAATGGTTCCTGTGTCCCAGGGTGACGTAACTGCCTTTTGCAACCCTCTGACAAGCAAAGTCAATGGAGAAGCCAGATTCTCTCATCTGTCTCACTTAGTAACTGAAATTTTGGGCTCCACTGTGGTCGTAAGTCAAGGAATGTCTATGCCATAACAAGAGCTCGTCCTCGTATCCTTCTTTTAGCATTGTACCATTTTTAAATATTATTTGCTCACAATAGCCCCATTTCACAATGACGGCAGCTTAAAATTGGATTTAGCTTCTTTCAGGAGTGTTTTCCCTCTTGTCTAGGTACAACTCTTACTGTGGATATGATGGAGACCGCTTCTTGATGGCAGAGTCAGCAGCAGAGAGAAGGACCTCCGGAGAGGTTTAGATTCACAGGCACAGATGCCCCCTCCGTCCTTTGCCTGGGAACCTGGTTGAAAATGTGCCTGGAAAAGCTGGAACTGAGCTAACTGGAAGAGACGATGGGCTCAGGGATCCTGGGGGTCTCCCTCCTTCTGAGCCAAGCCCCGCTGCTTCGGTGTTGCATGAACAATGAAGGTCTCTGTTCTTCCCCAGCTCCACTATTCTTCCTTGTTGTGCTTCTCATGTGCGCCCAGTGTGTTTGAGCAAGAAACAAAATTAAAGTACAGATGATTTTTTTTAAAAAAACCCACATGTGCAGCTTTGCATTTTAAATGCATTTAAATCACCGCACCAGAATAAAATGGAACAGCTGAACATAATGACTTGGGAATAAGTACCATTTTGTTCTGGAAAAGAAATGTTGAGAGAGAGAGAGGGAGAGAGAGAGAGAGAGCATTTAAAATGATGTATATGCCCAACATGCCACCCTGCTTATAATTTTTTTTAAAAAAAATACCTAAAGTAAGAAAAAAGGTGTAGCAACAAAAAATATCCCTTGGTAGATCAGCTGAGATGCCGGCTGTGAACTATTTGGTTGCTGCTGCAGCTCCATCATTCTCAAGCCTGCAAATCCACACACACACACACAGCATACACACACCCTTCCAAGCAAGGGCTGATCAGCCTGACCTGGAAACACCTTCTTCCCATCTCTTTATAACACCCCTGCAAACTCTTCTCCCTTCTAACACTGATGATGTTCCCTAGCTGGGTCACGAAATGTCTGCAAGACTGTAGTCCCCCTCCTCCTCCTCCTCCTCCTCCTCAGACTCCCCTTCCCTTCTAGCGCTGATGTTTCCCTACTTTGGGTAAGGAAACTTCTGCAAGACCCCCGCCCAGCTCCGAGAGCAGCCAGAAGGCCCCATTTCAGCTCCCATCCATCCAGATTCCCCTTCCTGAAGCCGTCAGTCAAAGCACTGGAGGCCAGAGGAGGGGGCCTCCCGCATTCATCGCACCTCATTCCCACCCAGGCAAAGACCCCGAGCCTAAAAGAGCCCCAAGACTTGCTGCGTAATGTCGCAACAAGCCCAAAGCCCCCAGCCTCCCGGCTTAGGAACAACGTTTTTACGCGGCTTCTCCGGAATTCCAGCGGAGCCGGAGACTCCGGGGGAACTCCGGGGGAAACTTTGCCGAGGCAGCCCAGGCACCGGAGCAGGCGCGGCCTGGGAAAGCTCCGGGTTCAAGGGGCGCTCCCGAGTTTGGAGACCCGAGGAGACGATGAGCGCCGCCAACGAGGCGAAGGCGGGAGGTCGAGCGGCCGCGAGAGAGGAATCCAGCCGACCACGGGGACGTTTGCTGGACCCGCCGGGGCTTTTTTTGCTCCGAGGAAAGAAAGAAAAAAGAGGGGGGGCTTCTTTAATTGAAATATGCACGCGACCCCCGCGCACGGGGAGGCAAAGCACAGCCCCCCGCGTTGGCGCTCCTGGCACCGTTTGGAGACCCTGCCCGGTTGCTAAGGAACGACTCGGCGGGGAGGGAGCGCGGGGGGGGGCAAAGGAACAACCGATCGCGCCCCCGCCGGGCTCGCCGGGCTCTCCACGCGCCTCCAAGCCGGGAGCTGAGCTGGCGGCGGGCGGCTGTCCGGCTAGGCAATGCTGCCCTCCATGGGCGGCCTGCGGGGACTGCGGGCTGCTGCTCGGAGGGGCGGAGGGCGCCGGGAAGGGGCGGCCGCCGCGCCCCGCCTTTCGCTTTGGCTCTCTCCGTAGGAAGGCGGCAGCGATGGGGAAGCCGAGCAGGAAAAGGGGGCGGCCATACGGGAGGATCCCGAGGAAGGAGACTATGGGGGGCTCAGGGGGAGAGGAAGCGTCCTTGGGGCCCTCCGAGCTTGCTGGTTTTCGGGCAGACCTTTTCGTGGGGAGCATCCTCGCTAGCGCTGATGAGGCTACCCAGCTTGGGTCATGAAACGCCTGCGAGGAAAGCACCCAGCGCAAAGGACCCCCCAGGACCCCACAGTCCTCCTCCTCCTCTTCTTCTTCTTCTTCCTCCTCCTCCTCCTCTTCCTCCTCCTCCTCTAAACAACCCCCCTCCCTTCTAGCACTGATGAGGCTACCTACTTTGGTCATGAAACGCCTGCGAGGAAAGCACCCAGCCCAGGGGCGTTCTCCATTCAGTTTTGGCACAAATGGAAGCGGGGCAAAGGGAGCAGGATTCACCAGTGAAGTTCACCCAGCCCTGGAGCCAGGCTGAAATGCCCGCGGGTCTTGGGAGGGGCAGGCTAAGATGCAAAGCGCACCCGAAATACGGTTTAATCGTTCGGGCGCTGACTGTGATGGAGTTTTCTTCACGTGGGGACTTTCGGAATCAGGACTCGTGTGGGCCGCAACCCGAAACCCACGGAGAGCACCACTGTGCAACCTGGGGTTCAAAGTCGTGTGGCGCAGAAGGCACCACCTGGACGAGCCTGCTGGGCCAGGCATTCGCTACCAACAGTCGATTGCAAACTCAGTTGGAAAGCTGTTTGACTGAATCTTGAAACTAAACTGACTGTTTGAATTGACTTTATGAATTGCATCGCTAAATTGAATCAGGTACCGAATTGGATTAGCAGTCCAAACAGAACTGATGTCATTTGATGATCCAAATCAAATCAGCACAGCTGTGCAAAACAATTTAATCATTCAAATTGAATCAACTCAATGCTCTGAATCATCTCCCAAAATCTGAATACAATCTGACATTGTTTGCACAGGTCCAGATTTTAGTTACATCTCGGCAGAGTGACGAGGAGAGAGGGTGGAGACAGGCAACGAAGAGAAAAATTCAGTCCAGGATATTTGTCTGGCACTTGAGAGAGAAAAAAAAAACATGGAATTTAGAAAAGCAATTTGCATAATACCATGTTATCCCTTTTATATACAGACAAAAAGCAAAGAAGAAATATCTTTGAACATGTCCAGATTACTATCCAGGAAATTATGTCCAGATTATGTTCAGGACCACATTTCAGCTTCTTGAATGTAGCAGAAAGAGTCATGAATATTCACCGTTTAACCACTATTTTATCCATTCCCTCTTCTAACCCTGAACTTGGCCGCTCAGCGTATTCTAAGAAGCTGAACGAGCTGACCTTCCTCCGGTTTGTTTATGCCACAAAACACCCACAGAAATCCAAGCAGAAACACTGTGGCTTCTCTCTGCTCTTTTTTCTTTCTTTCTTCCTTTCCCTAAAATGAAAAGTCTCCAGCAAAGTGAAACGTCTTATCTTCGGAACATCTGCTCCAAACAGGCAGGAATGCTTGAAATGCCACCGGCGCACTTGCCGGAGTCTTCTCTTCAGGGGGTCTCGGGGAGGGGGGGGGTTTCACAGACATGACGCGCTTCCCACGGGTGCCGGCAGATGATCATAATACAAATGATATTTGCATGCTATGATACTCCTTTAGCACAGCCCCGGGAGATGCAACAAAAAAGCCAACACAATCACATCTATTAATCTCCTGCAGCTTTAAGTTCCCCTTCACTTGGAAAATTCATTTCTCCACCCATCAAATAGCCAGTGTGGGGTGGTTACACATTTGGGACGGGGGGGGGGCGGAGAGAAACTCTGGTGACTTAACTCCCCCCCTTCCCGCAGTGTATTTATTAAGAAGTCTCTGAATTGCCCGGCGTGTTGGAGCATCTGAGAGTGATTCCTTCGCAGGGTTTCGAGGATGCGATAATAAGAAAGGGGGGGGGGGGATGCCCAGTCATTCGAGTCAAGACAGTAAACAATCTGGTGCTTTTAAAATTCCTCTTCCCTGTTCGTTTTTTTTTTCACTGTTTTTGCTGCAATTTTAGGTACCCGTAATCAAGAGGGATACATAATCACAATGGCTATGCAGGATTCTCCCCCCCCCCCCCGCCCAGCTATTACCCTATGCACCCCTTGGCTTGCCGAGCTCGCAAACTGCAGCCTGCAAAGCCCGGGGGCACCGAAGCCTCCCCGCCCTCATTCTGGATGGAGATTTTGTGCGGCAGAGCCCAGCGGGGGAAATCAAGCCTTGGGGTTTTTTTTTTATGCAAACAGGAGGCAATTTGCAAGAAAGTTAAGGATAAAGGAGGAGCGGGGAAAGCGCACCGCACATCAGAGAAGGTGTGCAGGGGACAGCTGAGCTCATGACTTTAAAATAATGGTTATGTTTTTGGAAACAATAAAAATCACGGAAAAAAGGAAATAAAAGAAAGCAATATAGGATAACAAAACAGCCATGATGTGCGGAAGGGTTTCGGATAGGCGTCTGGCTTTTTCGCAGTAGTCCCAATAAAGGGAAACCACATTGCATCCTTTCTCCTTTTGTTTTTTTAAACGCTATTGTTGCTCTTCTTTCAGAACAAATGGAAAACCGCCGCAAATTCAGATTGGCTGCAAGGAAGATGAACTACGCCTAAATCGATAGGAATCGGCGCGCGCGAGGCAGCTCCTTCGACGCTCCTTTAATGGACGACGGCGTAATGAAAGTGTCCATAATGTATTTATTTTAGGCTGAAGGGGCTCAGTTGGGAAGCCGGAGAGGCGCGCAGGGGAGGGAGCAGGGCTGCCTGGAGGGAAGGAGGCCGGGAAAGAGCAGCGAGTGAGCCCGCAGCGCTGCATTCCAACCACTGCACCACCATGAAAAGGAGCTAAGTTCCGGATCGGTCCAGAGCCGAGCGGAACCCAAATGGGATCTCCGAGGAAGCTTCCCCATCAATATAGTCACTTTCTCCCTTGCTCAACCCAGCTGTCTCTTAGCTGCTATTTACAGGGAATCCTCGACTTGCAAACATTCCTATTGTGACTGTTGGAGGTTACTACAACATTGGAAAAGTGACTTATGACCGTTTTTTCAGACTAATGGCCGTTCCAGCGTCCCGTTGCACCCTTGGAGCATGTGATCAAAATTCAGACACTCGGCAACCAGTGTGCAGTTAGGACGGCTGCTGTGTCCTGGGGCGTCACATGATCCCCTGTTGTGACCTTCTGATGAGCAAAGTCAATGGAGGAAGCCGGACTCACTTAACAACCATATTACAAACTTAACAATGGCAGTGACTCCCTTAACAGGTGTGGCGAGAAACGCTGTAAAATGGGGCACAACTCACAACAACTGTCTTGCTTAACAACAGAAATTTTGGGTTCCGTTAAGTCGAAGGTGTTGTGAATGTATAGTTCAGGTTGTAAAATCAAGTCTTAAAAGTACTCCAGGAGCGACAATGCAGAGGATCTGATGGCCTTCAAGAGACACCAGAAGAGGGAGGGGGCTTGTGGGGTTGTAAAAATTGCAGGCTGTTTTGATCGGGCTCCTCCCTCCCTCCCTTGCAGAGCTGCCCTGTCCCTCTCTTTAATGCACCAGCATGAGAGTTTTGGAAAAGGGCCTCCCCGCCACCCACCAGCCTAGCAAAAGTGTCATTTTGCAGCTCCACTAGCGCAGTGATGGCAAACCTTTTAGAGACCGAGTGCCCAAACTGCAACCCAAAACCCACTTATGCATCGTCGAGTGCCGGGTGGGTGTGGCCCATTGACTGGGTGTGGCCAATTGGGTGGGCATGGCCAATTGGGTGGGCGTGGCTGCGGTGGTAACGGCAGACTGGGTGGGACTAAAAAGTTCAATCAATTCCAACTTTGCAAGATCTTTTTTTTTCCCACGAGAAGTTGAAATTGACTGATTGATTGAACCTTTTTTTTTTTTTTTGCACACGGCGGTGGAGGCCTAAAGCGAAAAGGTTTTATAAAACCCAGGTGAAGGCCTAGGACTGGGGCGACGGCGTGTGTGCCCACAGAGAGGGCTCTGAGTGCCGCCTCTGGCACCTGTGCCATAGGTTCGCCACCACTGCACTAGCGGATACGAGAATGGCAAAGTTACCTTTATGTGAGCCCCGCAGGAGGTGGGAAGCCGAAGCCAAGAAACTGGCTTTCCTGGTGTGTGAAATGGGCTGAGAAAGTGGCGAGAGATGGACTGCACCTGGACTGAAGCCACAGCAAGGGGCAGCCCTCTCCTTCCCAAGATGAGAGCAGGAAGGCCGTAGGCAGATTGCCAGGAGAAGACCTGGGAGAAATGATCGCTTCGTCAACATGTAAACTAACTTGCTTAATATATTATAATATTAAATAACATTATTTTTAAGTTGGTCACACAGTCAGGCAGATGTTTGGACTGGATTTGGCACTCTTATCCACCTAATGAGTCCTTCTCGAGGACCTGGGATAGGCAGATGTTGCTTAAAAGGTATCGTTGCAGGATGTAAGCTGTTCCATGTAAAGCTGCCTTTTGCAATTGACCGACGAGGATTATTTTTTATTTAGGCACCACCCGACTCCACAATGACTCTGAAAAGCTCACAGCATAACAGGAAGATAAGGTACAAAGTACGTAAGAAAAATACATCCAAGCTTTCAAGATTGAGGTCGGCTCTTCCCAAAGGCCAGATCCCCACAGATTTGGGATTTCCTGGGCTTAAACCATCTTTGTGTGCCTGCTGTTGAAAATGTTTCCACATCGTTTCTCCAAGGTCCTCTCTGTCGCTCTCTTTATGTGTGGCTACGTCTCTTCCCAAGTGGCGTTTCTTTAGCATGCCATGCTGTAAAAGAGGAAGAGGCTTCAGATGCAGGTACCAGCACAAAT
>NW_015386428.1:757563-758908 GCF_001527695.2 Protobothrops mucrosquamatus
TTACCTAAAAAGTGTCCTACACTGCAATACAGTCCTCACCACAATGCTCACAATTAGCTGCTGCTATCTTGGTTTTTCACACCTTTTCTCGACAGTCTTTTAACTTACTCTCTGACTCTCATTATGTGTGCCAACTTATTTTTAATCTTCCAGGTGCTTACATCACACCCAGGATTGACCCCAATTTTATGACTTTGTTTTTCCTTTGACAGCAGCTGCTACAAGATATTTTATTTTTCATATGCGCAGTCATTTTTCCCTTCCTGGGCCTATCTATTTTTTTTAATGTTTTCTAAAACCCCGTATTTTTGCCACTAATCAACTATGGCAAATGGATGTTACCCATATTCTTTATTTATTTATTTATTTTTGGCTTCCTGGAAATGTGTTCATTGATCTATTGATACCTATTCAGGAACTATTTAGGCCACGCCTCACAGGAGACACAGCTGCACATGTTGTTTCTCCTCATTTTTTTTTTTTTGGCCATTACAGCCTTGGGTAAGCCCTTTTCCTTAAAAAGGGCCAGCCTATTTTTCAGTGGCCTTTTTACACTTTTGTACAACTTGGAATATTGTTTTTACTCATGGCCTTCTCTATAATTCCACGGGTGAAGCCATCATGGAATGTGCTAATTGGTCCTTTAAGAACTGCCTTCACAAACAAATAAAAAAGGACGGATCTAGAGTACCCAATTTGTCATGGGTAACACAACAACAAAAACATTACTCCAATTGAATATTTCCATTCAAAATTTGACCACTTATCAGAGACACTTTCAACAGAAAACAAGCCTGCCTCCACCACTAGTATATTATTGGGCATTATCAGACAAAGCATGGTTGGGACCGGTCCCTCTGATCACTAAGGGGCGAGACTACGCTGCTGTGCTTGCTTCTCCCAGAAATGGCCAAGGTGACTCTACAGATGGCACAGTAACCAATCCGATCCAACATGCCAGTCGGCCAGTGACATGGGGAGATGTAAAGAACTTGAACACCAAAGCACAGGCAGTGCAACAACAGCAACAAGTAGAACAAATCCCCAGAGAACCTGTGTGCTACCATTTTTGCGGTTAACTGCAAATTCCTTAGCCATCATTTGTTTGTGTCTGATCATTAACATCTGCCCTTTGACAACAGCAATTGTCATCCCATTGCTGCCACCAATCATTCGTGCAACAAATGAAGCAAAATCTATGGGTGCAGCTGGCTAACATCACACAAAATAATGTATTTTGCTTATCTGAAATGTATGACATGAAACATTTGCTTTTTATATGTTTAATCTGTTTGTACCCCTTCTGCAGTAATTCAAAACTTCACTGGCTTGAATAGAATTTTAT
>NW_015386428.1:759557-768504 GCF_001527695.2 Protobothrops mucrosquamatus
GCTCACCCCCCTGCTTGTCGCTTCTGCCTGCAATTTGCTTTGATGATTGCTAATAAAAGAGGTCCCCAGAGACTATTCTGGGCTGATCTCATCCCGAGGAAACCTGGTATGGTGTCTTCATATGACAACTCATGAATCAGCCCCCGGACGAGGTCTGAAACCAAGCCGGGAGACTCAGGTCCCGGTTTTCTACACTCCCTTTCTTTCATTGCAAGGAAAAGATGAGGTATCTGCAGTCATACTTGTTATTGATAACACAGAACTGAGGCCAGAGACATTTCGCTTAAACTGAGAAGACAAAGCAGGCTGCAGCTCTTCAGGTGAATTCACCCTAAGGGTTAGGTCACCTTGAACTCATAGAGCAAAATGGACATCGCCAACAAACCCGGAGTGCTTGGGTATGGTTAGGAGGGCACTGACTTTTCTAGGCTGCCTTATCTATGTTTCCTGGTAAAATACATGGGAAAATCCCATTGGAGGAAAATTCCACTTAGGGTTAGGGTTAGGTCACCATGAACTCGGAGAGCAAAATGGACATCGCCAACAAACTCGGAGTGCTTGGGTATGGTTAGGAGGGCACTGACTGTTCTAGCCTGCCCTATCTATGTTTCCTGGTAAAATACATGGGAAAATCCCATTGGAGGAAAATTCCACTTAGGGTTAGGGTTAGGTCACCATGAACTCATAGAGCAAAATGGACATCGCCAACAAACTCGGAGTGCTTGGGTATGGTTAGGAGGGCACTGACTGTTCTAGCCTGCCCTATTTATGTTTCCTGGTAAAATACATGGGAAAATCCCATTGGAGGAAAATTCCACTTAGGGTTAGGGTTAGGTCAGCTTGAACTCATAGAGCAAAATGGACATCGCCAACAAACTCGGAGTGCTGGGCTATGGTTAGGAGGACACTGACTTTTCTAGGCTGCCCTATCTATCTTTCCTGGTAAAATACATGGGAAAATCCCATTGGAGGAAAATTCCACCTAGGGTTAGGGTTAGGTCACCATGAACTCATAGAGCAAAATGGACATCGCCAACAAACTCGGAGTGCTTGGGTATGGTTAGGAGGGCACTGACTTTTCTAGGCTGCCCTATCTATCTTTCCTGGTAAAATACATGGGAAAATCCCATTGGAGGAAAATTCCACTTAGGGTTAGGGTTAGGTCACCATGAACTCAGAGAGCGAAATGGACATCGCCAACATATGTTTAGGAGGGCACTGACTTTTCTAGGCTGCCCCTCTCTCTTTCTCTCTCTCTCTCTCTGTATGTGTGTGTGTGTGTTGTGTATCAGGGATGGATCCAGTTTAGAAATGGAAAATTCATGCAGCCAAGAATCCTCTCTATTTCTTCACAATACAGAAGGTGAAAAGAACCCTATGTAATCTCACAAGACGTCACCCCAATCATCTCATTAGACTCCGTTCAAGTGGCAGCCAACCCATGTGAACAATTTGATCCACAAAGAATCTTACTAAAGGTGTCATAGCAGCCTGCAGGAGATCTCTCCACCTCATTACTCAGGCTACCGAATGAGAATCTGCAGAAGGAAAAAAAGCAGACAAATATAAATGCTTCACTGTTCATATCATCATGGTATTTCCTGAAGCATATTAGATGACTTTCACTCTTCATTTTCTGCTAGAGTCATTCAGGGAACTCGAGATATACCAAGAAAGCTTCAGCAACTAGGCAGAGACCAACCCCGTCAAGTGCTCTTGTCTTCTGCATTCCAGAATGGAGATTTATCTAGAATGGTATGGGGTCTCCTGCTCAAGCAAGGGGTAAGAAGACCTCCAAGGTCTCTTCCAACACTGTTACTCTGTGTTGTTCTGTGGCCTCCACTGCTGCTTCCACTCTTCTCTATAATGGGCTGCTCAGTTCCACTTTGCATGCAGACCAGCACCCAAACTGAAACAGATTCTCACAAGCTAATGTGGGAGCTGGGTCTACAAGAGAACCAGATGTCTCCTTTGCATCGGTGTAGTTTGTCAATTGCCTATGGTTCCAACTTCTCCCTCCAAAGGAATGTGGTCTTTACTCATTTCCTTTCTTTATGTTTAACTTGCAAAACAGAGGTGTTGTACTCTGTAGGTAGGGGGGGGGGAGATAAAAATGGCAGGAAATTAAAAATGAATAAGCTTCTTAGAGCAGGAATGGGCGAAAAGGAGCAGGAGGCCACTAATGAGAATGTGATCCTGAGGCCCTGGATGAACTCAGTGGGAATTAAGAGAGGGAAGAAACAATGACAAAGAAAAGGGAAATCTTAGGAACACCTTTGTACATCCATGCCAGGCAAGCTGTGTCCCAGCTGCATTTCTGTTTTTAAAGAGGCCATAAGCCATCTTACAGCTGCAAAGCAAGACTGTAAAGAGCAGCCATGTTGGTTCCTCTGCAGCAACAATTTAATCAGCATCAGCTGCCGAAAAGGCAAGTGCTGCATCCAGGCTGGCTTGCTGTGGGGCTGGGCATTCAAAGATGCCTCCTTGGTATTCTGAGAGGCTGCTTCTGGTCGGTAGGAGAGAGGTGCCCAAACTTTGCCCACCGGTTTTACAGAAACCTTTGCCATTCCCAGCCTTTCATTGCCGTCCCCTGGTACGCTGGCTGTTGCACAGGGCTGGAGTTTTCCCAGTTCATCAAGGATCTCGTCAAAAATGAGAGGTTCTGTTCCTGAGCAGAGATGAAACCGTTTCCTGGAGTGATCTCGTCACCCCGTCTTCTCATCTGACAGGGGACACCCTTCCCAGATGGAAAAAGGAGGAGAAAGCTGACAGGAGGGCAGGGAAGCCGGGATGGTCCTTGAGGGCACAACAAAGCCTTAGGAATGTTCAGACCAGAGAGAAAGGGGGAGGGAGAGAAAATGGGGTGGGGGAGGAGGGCTGGTTGGTGCCCAGCACCCCTTTAAGAGTCTCTGATCTGCCTTTTCTGAAAATCAAAGGCATGCATGATTCATAACTTTCTCCTGGCAGTCAGCTGTCATGTAGAAGAATAAATGAAGCCAATTTGTCATTTAGAATCTTTACTGAGATTTATAATTATACAAGTCACAAATCAAGGTTATATTAATTAAAATACAATTTTTGCAAAAACAATACTCCAACCTCATGGCATTGATCAATAATAAAAATATATATTTAAGAGTACTGAATAAAGCATGAAACGAGGAGGAGGTAGACATGATGGGATTAAGAAACAACCTAATTCAATTTAGGTTAATTCAAAGGTCACCCAGTCCGTCTCTAGGCTATTTTAGGATAATATTTAGAATTCCCAAGAAAAGTTTTTAACAGTGATTAATATTAGGAATCCACAATTTATTCTTAACAGAATTTGATGAAATTATCAAGCACCACGAAGTTTGAAAAGGGAGTGTTTGTGCTAAAATTAAGACAAACTAGTAGTAGCTTTTTATACTCATGTAAATGTTGAATAATTAAATAGGCAGCCTACAAATTTCACATAAACAGGTGGAAGAGGCTTGTGTTGCTTTCCATAATTTGATGAGCCATTTCTGTGTAAATAGCAGACTGTGTAGAGATGCTTTAGGTAAGACACCTGTCTAATCACTGAAGGATGGGCAGGCCTGCTTTCTTTTTTTCAAGGTCCGCTGAAGTTGGTAATTAAAAGGAGGAAAGCAGGAACCGTGTTGGATGCACTGTGATTGGAGTTACAGTAGCAATTAAAGAAACATTGCCTAAAAGTTGTTTAGCGACAAAATGGAGTAGCAAAAAAAGATATCTACGAAGAACTCACAAATCAAAATTTGAAAAGGAAGGCTATTTTAAAGGAAGAGTTTCAGTCTGCTTGAGCCTGGAGTGGAAAAAAGCAACTTTCTGTAAAATCATTCCTTTTGTTTTTGAAAGAAAGAGCTGCCACAAAGAAGAGGGGGTCAACCTGTTCTCCAAAGTACCTGAAGGCAGGACAAGAAGCAACAGATGGAAACTAATCAAGGAGAGAAGCAACCTGGAACTAAGGAGAAACTTCCTAACGGAAAGAACAATTAACCGATGGAACGATTTGCCTCCAGAAGTTGTAGGTGCTCCATCACTGGAGGTTTTTAAGAAGAGATTGGACAACGATTTGTCTGAAATGGTAGAGGGTCTCCTGTTTGAGCAGGGGGTTGGACTAGATGACCTCCAAAGTCTTCTTCCAGCTCTAGGATTCGATTCTATTCTATTCTATTCTATTCTATTCTATTCTATTCCTCCATTCTATTATTCTATTCTATTCTATTCTTCCCAACTGAATCTGGGCTGTTGTCTGATGAGTAGGAAGTAGTTTCTTTGAATGTGGCCAAATTTTGTTATACTGTATGCAAAAATTAGGCAGAATATAACTGCTCACTGATAATCCACCACTAATCGTTATGTATGATGTCTGTTTTTCATTTCTTTTTCTATTATTGTTTTTTAATGCTTTTATTTGTAATGATGGTCTGTGACTGTAATAAAAATTGAATGATTGAATCTGTGCTTGCCATTGGTGATGGGGGACGTTTTCATCGACAGAGTGATAGATGCTTTTTGTCTATCAGAACAGCTTGCTATCCAAAAACCTCAGGGGAAATGTTATGAAAGACAATTTAAGAAACATTTAAAAGTCATTTGACTTGAACTTTTCAATTGTTTTTATTTTTTACTGCAAATGGCCTGCCATACAGTATTATATAAACTCAGTGGGGAAAATGGGGAGGAGAAAAAAGACAAACGAGGATGATTTTGGTACTCTGAATACTTTGGGTAAACTTTTTAGACTTGTTTTCCCCTCTCAGTAAATAAAGGAAACATTCCTGATTACTTAAAATTACACTGACTGATTAAAAACACCTGACAGGATGACTATTTTGTTTAAACTCTGAATATTAAAAAGCTGAAGCACACAGTTTGTTCAATCGGGGAAAGACCTGAAAAGAGAGGCATGAAGCAATATACATTTTTCTTAAAGTTGGACTCATTTATCATCACCAAGGTCTATTGTTTCAAGCAAGGCACATTTGCTGCAAGAGAGCCCTATTAAAAACGTGTTAAGGATTAAGGAACAATCTAAATGGAAAATAGAATTTCTTCAAGCAACTTCTCCACCCCACCCCCTACACTGCTTTATTCTACTGGAGGGAAAAAAATTATTTCTAATCTAAACAGTAGAAAAAATGTAATCAAGATAGCAGAGAGTTGTATTGTTCTAGGGCTGTCCACTATGTAGTACAAACAACAGACTGACCACTAGATGGCATCAAAGAGACCCCCAAAGAACTCTAGCTCTTTGCTGCCATCTAGTGATATTCTGCAATTTTGCAGACCAGATATGATGGCGCTACAAATAGAAAACAAGTTAATTAAAAAAAACCTTATGAATTTCATTAGGAAACCACAGACACCCCCCCTTCCCCAGTTGATGGCAGAACGCCAGCAAGGTGCCAAGCCGAAAGTGATGGGTCTGACAAACAGACTTCAACCAAGAACATTCAAACGGATGATCTGCAAAATGAGCATCTTTTCTCAAATGCAGGAGACCAGCTCCCTATTGTTGATTGTGGGGCAGGGTTTCCCCAATATCAGCAGCAAGGGGGGAGTCCCAAAGTGGGACAGATTGGAAGGCACCTGGGAATTGGTGCCTATGTGGGGCACCAGCCTGTTATCTCTTCCATGGCTTGAATATGAGTTTCCATTTTCTTTTCCTTAAAGCTCTGACTCTCTTAGGCTGCTCGAGGCAAGCATGCCAGATGCCTTTGGGACACGTCCAATCACATAGGAGCAGCATCTGCCTCCGGGTGGAGATGTGGTCTCCCAGGGGCATCAGGGCGCCCCTTGCTGTTCGGTTGGGACCCAGTGGCAGAGTCTGATGCCCGCTCTAGTTTCAGGGGAAGAATACCTTAGTTTCCCCACTGACTCCCCTGTGTGGGCTTGATGCCTCTTAATCTTCATTTACAACTTGCTTCAAGTGTCTACCAACATTAAAAAAAAAAAACCAAAGCAATAAAAAACCGTTAACAGATAGAACCAAATCAATTAATTTGTATTAAATGCATATATAACAATTATGGTCATTTCTTGGGGCCTCAATAAATTCCGTTTGAGCAAAACGTTCCAGCTGAACCTCTTCACATCACCAACCCTCTCCATTTATTTGTTAAATTATTTATTTCTTAAATTATTTATTTCTTAAATTTATTTGCTGCCTATTTTGCCAGGGGGCTGTTCTAGGCAATTTACATCAATAAAAAGCAATAAAAAGTAAGACAATAATAAAAAAAATTATATACTAAACTGCAGGATTAATATCCCAGGTCCTTGGGAAAGATTCGCTAGGCGGACAAAAATGCCAAATCCAGCCTGAATATCTGGTTGACTGTGACAAACACACAATACTAATAACAATAAATGACAATAAAAAAATATTTTAAAAATAAAAACATATTTGGCCCTTATACAGGTGGTCTTCAACTTACAACAGTTTATTTAGTGACCGAAGGTACAATGGCACTGAAAAAAGTGATTTATGACCATTTTTCTGTGGCCGTTTCAGCGCAGCCACCTGATCAAAATTTGGACGCTTGGCGACTGACTCATATTTATGACAGTTGCAGTGTCCCAGGGCCACGTGGTCCACTTTTGTGGCCTTCAGCCAAGCAAAGTTAATGGGGACACCAGATTTATTTAATGATCCATTTAACAACTGTAGCGAGAAAGGTTGTAAAATGGAGCAAAGCTCCCCTGACGTCTGTTTCATTTAGCAGCAGAAACTTTGGGCTCAATTATGCAAAAAATGAATTAAGAAGTTCCTTGCAACCCATCACCTCCCTGCCATCTTCTCCAGTGAGTAGACTTCACCTCCAGGTTTTTATGGTGACATTTAATGTATCGCAATGGCTCCTCCCATCGCTACAGATTATACAGCGTGCAATAAACAACTCTGCTATCCGGCTGGCTGGCTAAACTTCAGTTTGTGGGAGATGAAGTTGATCAAAGCAGGAGGCCAGTGAAATGATCTCCAAACAAACCTTAAATCATAGCCTGTAGAGAACCATATGCCAAATTACAGCACTGAGTTTTACAAGCTACGCGTAAATCACCTTTAAGATGTGGGCAATTTCTTCCCATAGTTTGCTACAGGTAAGTCAATAGACACAAGCATCCATGTGCCCACACACACACAGAGGGATGTGAGAAAATACTGGATACCAAAGAGAGCACATGTGATGCAAGTTGCGTCACTGTTTTCTACCTGCAGTTGCCTAAATGACATTTGCACCTGTTCGCCTTTTCTTCCCCCACTTCCGTTTGTGCAGAGAGGGCATCCTCTCGGGCAGGAGGGCCAGTGCTATTGTAATGTTGAACGGTCACTAAACGAACAGTTGTAAGTCAAGGACTACCTGTACCAAACTGTCTGAGGCCAGCTCAGAACCTGGCTACAGGTAGGAGGCCCAAGGCCCGGGCGAAAGGCACACGGGTGTTCCTAGTCAGCAGAGAGCCTCCTTCGGCGCCTCCACGCATGCACGGCCCCTTGTCTTGAGGAATGGATCTGCAGTCTAAAAATATCCGGCACCGTGATCTGCATATTATTCCAACTTTTTTGCATATTTTTTCGTGTTGTCAGTACAGCATATGTTCAGCTTGTTCTCCCTCCCTGAATAGTTTCCCCATTTTTAACTGCAATATGTTAACGTGTAAGAATAAATGCTCAGAGAAACCTGTGCGCTGAAATTCCAGGTCTCCTGGCACCCGAGCACCAGGCGCCCACCGAGCAACTCTTCTTGTTTCCAAAACAAGGGAAGGGAACGCTTGGAAATGTCGACGTAAACTTCATTTTGCCTGATCCAAATTTAATTAGTGCCGGTCACAAGCGTGTTTTATTTATTGTTTGTTGAAAACCTTAAAACCTTGCCCACCCACTACATGGGTAACAAAACAAAACAAAAAGAACATTTGAAGAGAAATGTACAGATGTACGTAGTGGGAATCAAGTATGGAGTTCCCTCGCTCTGGAGACTTGGAAAAAGCCTCCCCAGGAGATCATAGGGAGCAGCCAATCAGCATATTGATGAGACCTCCCCCCATTGCAGCAGATGCCCTCACCCAAAGGCTTCATGGAGATGCTGAACAGGAGCAGAGAGTATACATATATACTGAACCTCGTGGGATCTCGTGCTCCTAATAGCTTATTCTCCTTGCCAGTACTTTGCCTTTAAAACAGCCCTGGCCTGCCTCCTTTGCCCCCTAGAAAGAGGGCCTACTGAATGATTGACAGCAGACAACCGTGCCCAGATCACAGGAGAAACAGCCCTTTGCATAAATGAAAGCGGCTTTGTTTCAGCCTGCCAAGTGCCATTAATCCAAGAATAAGAAAAGGGGGAATTGACAAGGATATTTAGCACTGGAACAATGTTTCATTGTGTTTGTATGGTGTTCAACACAACCCAGCAAGCTGTAATCTCTCCTGGTTCCTATTCAGCAGCTCCCCAGCCATCAGGTTGCTGTACTTTTTACGTTGTCTCATTAATAATCTTGCCTCAAGCAAAATAGGGGCTTCTCAGCTGCTCTGTTCTTTACCTGGAGGACTTTACTCAGACAAATACAAGCCAAACTCAAAGCCAAGAGGATGCAGTAAAAAAAGGATCCTAGGATGAAGCCAGCCCAGCAGTAACGGCATCACTGTTCCTCATCCCAAATTCATCTTTTTCCATTCCTCTCTTCTTCAGAGTTAAGGCACCTTTATCCCCTGCAAAGACCTTATCCGGTTGTGCAGGAGAACAATCTTCTCTTTGGGTATGTGATGGGGGAGCACCTCCCAGGGCCTGAAACACAAGGACCCTCTTTCCCCATCAACTGGCACATATCAGAGCCACTTCTGCAGCAGGCACTTCCACGGGCAGAGTGCCAGTTTGGCTTTTTATGTCTTAGAATCACAAGAGTTTCACTTGAGGCTGTCAGTTCTAGCCACACTACTGCG
>NW_015386428.1:770892-776032 GCF_001527695.2 Protobothrops mucrosquamatus
TCCCTGGAGACCGAGTAGAGCCCTGAGGACCGGAGCACCCACACGCTTGTAAACAGCGTGTGCGTGCTCCCCAAACCCGATATGGTCCTCTGCTCCCGCCATATCTGCCCCTCCCACTGACCGTACTAATCATACCACCCTCTCTTGGCCCCCCAACCACCTCCCCCTCCACTCCCACGCCGCGCCCCTCCGACAGGCCTGGCCTTGGCCCCAGAGAGGCATCCCCCATGCCCCCCCGGCCCTCCCCGTACCCCCTAAAAATTTGTTAAAACATCCCACTAAAAAAGCTCTCAGTTTCCTCCTCTTCAGTTCTTGTTTTGCTGCGCACCTCTGGGGGTTCCGCACCCCGTCATTAAGGATGGCCCTCAAGATTATACTGGGCCGTGCCTGCGCGAGGGAGGAATCGCGCAGGGCCAGCAGTTCCGACCTGGAGTATGCTACGAACATGAATACGAGGTCCAACAACAGAAAGATACACACGGGGGGGGGAACAAGTCCTCTTGGTGGTCAATTCCCATTTCGAGACCTGGAATGAGCGAGACGACCGGCCGCTAAAGTTGGATCCACGGCCGGGCTCTTCGGGCCAGGTCCTCCACCGGGCCGCCGGGCCGCCAAACCCCGGCCTCTACCCTCACCGGATCCACCGCCGAGTTTATAGACCGAGTCCGTAGGCTGGATCCTCCGCCAGGCCGCCAGGCCGCCGGACTGCAGCCTCCTCGCCGAGTCCGCAGGCCGAGTCCATAAGCCGGATCCTCCGCCAGGCCACCAGGCCGCCGGACTGCAGCCTCCTCGCCAAGCCCGCGGCCAAGCCGCCGGCCGAGTCCGAGGCCATCGCGGCCTCCACCCTCGCCGAGCCGCAGTCCGGGTTATCGGCCAGATCTACATCCGTCGCGGCCTCCAGGCCAGGTTTTCCATCGGGCCGGGTCCAGGCCGGGTTACCTCGCCGGGCCGCGAGGTAACCCGGTCTGCCTCTAGGGAGAAATTTCCCGACAGTGAGAACAACTCATCAATGGAACAGCTTGCTTCCCAGAGTTGTGGGTGCTCCATCGCTGGAGGTTTTTAAGAAAGATTAAACAACCATTTGTCTGGGGTGGTATAAGGACTCCAGCCCTCTGCTTCTCCAAAGTCCCTTCCAGCCCTCTGGCTCTATGATTCTATAAGGTAATAAGGAGAAGGTAGAGCACCTCACTTCTTCAGCTGCACTGGATAGGAAGCAAAGGGACACTTAGTGCTTGTACCCCAATTCAAACACCCAAGCAGAGAAGTCAAAGTCAGCTTGTGTTCATAAGGTAGGCAAGAGCTGCAAAACCTAAAACAGAAAGTCCAATAAGCCTGAGTGGAAATACTGCCATGTTCTGCTTTCTTCGGTCTGCCTGCTGCTAACAATGTTTTTGGAGCCAGGGTGGCTCCATGATGGAGCAGTGGTTAAGATGCAGTATTGCTGGCTGACTCTGCCCGCAGCCAGGAGTTTGATCCTGACCGGCTCAAGATTGACTCAACCTTCCATCCTTCCAAGGTCGGTAAAATGACGACCAAGATCATCGGGGGAGCAAAATTCTGACTCTGTAAACTGCTTAGAGAGGACTGCAAAGCGCTGTGAAGCAGTATATAAGTCTAAGTACTCTTGCTATAGTGCTATTGGTATGCTTATCTCTCAGGCTGCATATCAGGAAAGACTGGCTGGGTAGGTGGGGGCAGAGGAACAAGGGAAGGCAGGCACCAGTGTCTTGCAACAACAAGAATCCGAATTCTTTCCCTATAACACCCAATTTTGCTGCTTTTAATGCTGGAATGCAACTAAATTCCAACTATAGTGACAAGTGTTTGCTGTGATTTCAAAGGATCCAAATAATAACTCTTTTTATGCCCAGAGTGGTTCATATTCAACCTCCTTTTCCTTAAAGCATAAAGAAAACCAACCAACAAAAAGAAATTAATGTGCCTGCCCAATGGTTGAAACTGGGAAGGTTAAATCCCGTTTCCCAAGGGAGCCACAGTTCAGAAAGAGAGAATTGTAGAGTTTGGCCATTTGTAAAAAAAAAAAATACTTTACTGATTTGTCTGAAATAGTTAAGTTGAATAAAAATGGGTCTATCTCTTAAAACCAAGCACGAAATTAAATTATTTTCACCATGTTTATTCATTTATACTTCCTCAGGAGAGTATTAGGATCACTATGTGATTATACATTTATGACACCCAAATCTATTAACCAAGATATTTTCCATTGATGAATTATTTTCAGACACTTAAGAACATTCAGACAAGACACCCCCTGCTCCCATCGCCCTTTTAGCTATTTCCACATGATCGATTTTTCTAATGCTGCTGATCCAGGGGCTGCTGCTTGTAGTCTGGATAGATTCCCTCTTGCCTGCCCTACTCCTGCGGCCGGATCTTTAGCACCGATGATGCTGATGACCGTTAAGAGGAGACGGCCAGCCTCCCTGCTCTGCCGGTTCCACCGTCCAGCGCTCTGCTCTGGTGGGATCAGCCCAGCCTGGCCTCCAAGCTTAGCCCTGGAAGAGGGTCTTGCACTGAGTTCCTGGATCATTTCTCCTATTCAGCTTAGAAAGGCTAGTATGTCACTCCCCCCTTGTTCCTTGCAAGGCGTCTCCAAAATGTTCTGTCCTCAATCTGCAGGGGGTGGGGACAAGGGGCCGCAAAGCTTGCCCATCAGATAAACCAGAAAGCTCCCTGAGGTGACATTTCTGGTAAGAACACTTTGTGTGCTGCTTACATCCCTTGAGGGCTTCTGGGTGATTCACACAATAAGGGTTTCATCAAAGGGTTCCCTAATCCATGTCTAGGGCTAGAAACATGCAAAACTGTCTGGAAAGCTCCGGATTCTTCCTCTTCTCAAAATGGAGTCTTAGGGTAGTCCTGCTTTGCCAGCCAGGGAGGCAGCCTTAGTCCCCCCCCTCCTCTTGCAAGTCAGCCCTTCCCCCCCCCCCCATCAATTATGCACAGCAGTGGCCAGCAACCAATTCCACTGTGTGAGAACAGAACAAAGAGTTGGTGCTGCAGTGCCAAAATAAATGGTGTGTAGCCATCATGAAGCTCACCTTCAGCTACTCCTCGACTTAGCAGTGCTCCCCAGAGACAAGAGCTGCCCTTTCGGTACCTCATCAATTTCCAGCGTTGGCTGCAGCCTCCAAAGCTCCCTTGAGGTTCTTCTTCTTGTTCTTGTGTTCTTCCTGGCGTATTGCAGGGAGGGCAGTTTTGCATTTCACCCGCCACTTTATCCGGTCTGCAGCGTCAGCAGGGCATAGGCCTACAACCCGCAGATCTTCGTGCAGGTAGCCCATCCGTCGCTTTTTCAAACATCCTTGGGGGCCACCGGCCATATGGGCTGAGTGCAAGTGCCTGCCTCACGATGGATTCCACGCCAGCTCTGACCACATGTCCATACCACCACAGTCGACCTTGACGTTAAGCCTGCCTTAACCTCAGGGAAGCTACCGAAGCTACTCTGAGGTTAATTAGCAACAAATGACACAACGCAACCCTTCCATTGATGTAGGTGGAAAGAAGTATCTTGCAAGATTCCTCATCAGTTTCAACTTTCACCCAACTCAGGACCGGGGAAGAAGCCGGGCTGGGGGTGAAATTGAATAGCTACTATTGAGGCCTCATTGTCCCCAACTATTCATTCTTTCCGTTTTGTTCCTAGTTACAAGGGATTGGGACAACAAGGCTTCTTGACTTCACACCACTCTTCTTCAAAAGTCTGATCACATTTCATGCCAGCAAGACAGGAAGTTATTAAAATGAATGTGGGGAAACTTTATCTCACTTATACAGGCCTCCTTAATCAATGCAGCGCAACAGAGAAGAAAGACGGAATATTTACAGGGAGCTGTTGATGCAATTTAGTGAAGCCCAGAAATTTCTTGAAGTGGAGCTGAGAGCAGGGATTGCCATTTCACTGGGGACAAGGGAAAGGAGGGTTGCGGCTGCGGCCTTTGAGAGCCTCTGCTCCGTGCTTCCAGCGTTGTCTTGATGTTTTGCCAGCAGGATAGGATGCTGATTCTGCCCAGCCCCTCTCCCCAGCCTCACCGTTTCATAACATCTATGCGTGGCAGAAGCCACCAAAGTGCTCCACTAGAGGAGAAACACTGGGAGCGTAAACCAGGAGAAGTATTGGGTCTCTATCTTTGAGCTCAATTTCTGCTACCCCTCAACTCAACTATTTTCTCTGAATCCTAGACGGCTAAGGCATCTCCTTCCTGATTTAAAACTGGAGGCATGCTTGCATTAGAGTAGGGGTCTCAAAACTTGGCAATTATAAGACTTGCAGACTTCAGCTGCCAGAATTCCCCAACATGGGGAAGTCAATTGATCGATCAATCAATCAGAATAGAGCTAGAAGGGATCTTAGCGATCTTCTAGTCCAACCCCTTGCTAAAGCAGGAGACCCTATACCATTTCAGACAGATGGCTGCCCAGTCTTTTCTTAAAAACCTCCAGTGATGAAGCACCCACAGCTTCTGGAGGCAAGCTGTTCCACCGTTTCATTGTTCTCACTGTTAAGAAGTTTCTCCTTAATTTCAGGTTGCTTCTCTCCATCCATCGTTTCTGGTCTTGCAAACCTAGGAGAGCTGATCTTGTCTCCTCTTCAAATTTCTGAAAAATTAACTATCATCAAGAGTTCTGAGAAATTTGGGGGGCCTTGCCGCCTCGGCTAAGTTAGTTTTCCAACGGATATTTGTGTAGTTGAAGTCTGCCGTTGTTACCATTACTTACAGTCTTCAGATTTCTGTAATCTGCGCCTGCAGATTTCTAGCACCTGCACAAATGTCTTCTGCCCTCCAGCATTATATGCCCAGGAGACAAGTGGAGGCCCTTAAAGCTGCGGCTTTACTACAGCTGAGCCAGGCTAATCCTCCCTGCTTTACTCCATGGAATAGCCTTGAAGGAATGCTTCTTCACTTTGATCCCAGTAAAGCACTCATCCTGGCTTCACAGAGCCATAAAGATAGAGGTTCCTTCTGGGGTACATAGACAGCAGCTCTTGGAGTGAGTTAGAAAGCAGACAAGATGGCTAACAATTCCCTCATCTGCTCTTTGGCTAACCAGGAGCCACTTTCATTTGATCTTCCTCATTTATATTTTTGTTATTGTTCAGTCACTTAGGCGG
>NW_015386428.1:776112-783461 GCF_001527695.2 Protobothrops mucrosquamatus
GATCTCTTTGCAGTCAAAGGGACTCTCAAGAGCCGTCTCCAACACACCTACAGTATGTGTCATCCAAGGTTAGTATCAACTTCTGACACTGCTTTCTCGGATATAAGCTCCTTAGGATTTAAACAGGTAGCAAAGACTAGTCCTCTGGAAATGAAAAGGTATATCTCAGAGGACCATTTTCGAAGGTTGGGCTACTTCTGCCCAGGCTGCTCAGTAATGCTAAGGCAGACCAGGTTAAGTCTCTCTACTTCTTCCCAACCTGTCCCCAAAAGAAAAGTTTCCTGATTCTTTCAATCGGATGCTCACTAACTAGATGTCATCAGACATCTAGTTCCCTTCAGTTAATTTGCCAATCCCCTGAGAATGCTGGAAGGAAACAGAAGCCTGAAAAAAGAATGCAAATTACTGTACATCTTAATAGACTCATGAAAGATACGGGGGGCTTTAGCTTTCTCTTACCGTGGTCTGGTTTTGCTAATGACACAATCTAGGACATTTCCAGGAATGATCACAACTCCCTCCCTCAATTTATGGGGCAGGGGTGGAGGGGGGGTGGCACTGTGAGGGAAATCCATCAGAGAACTCATGTCAAACTCTATGGAGCCAGCAACCTTCTAGAGTTAGTGCTTTTCACGTTGTTTAAGGAGCGGGGGTCAAGGGGACAGGGAGGGTTTACTGAGATGCTCCAATATGCCAGAAAACGGCTGCTCTCTTTTGACCACACATATTTCTATCCTCCTCCATCTTCGAGGTGGTTCAGTGGCCAGTAGGGTTCTCCCTATCCTTCCTTTCCCTCGCTTTACTTTGTGCCTTGTGAGGTTGGCTAGTTAGAAGACTCAGAAAGAGGAAAGGTGTCCCAGCCTCCCCGTGCAGGTCCCTACCAGAGGGAGGCTCCCCTGATGGTGACTACTGCAGCCTTTGGGTGCTTCTCTTCCTGTTAAAGCTCAACAGGACTGATGTCCCTGTATCTTCAGTCCAGGATTCCATGCCTTGCTCTCTGGAATGGAGAGGGGATGGAGCATCCACTTCCTTGGGGCAGCCTCTTTTCCAGTCTCTGGAGAGGGCTCCCAGCATCCCCTTGGTTGAGTTTTCTGAAGCCAGGATTTTCAGGGCCCTCCCTCTATCCCTTCTTAAGCCCTCACTGACAACCAGTGGATCTTCCTCCTGATTCAGGTTCAACTTAACCATTTCCTTTTTTTTCAATAATTACTATTGAGTAACAGAATAACAGAGTTGGAAGGAACCTTGGAGGTCTTCTAGTCCAATCCCCTGCTCAAGCAGGAAACCCCATACCATTTCAGACAAATGATTGTCCAATCTCTTCTTGAAAGCCTCCAATGATGGCACACCCACAACTTTTGGAGGCAAGCCGTTCCACTGGTTAATTGTTCTCACTGTCGGGAAATTTCTTCTTAGTTCTAAATTGCTTCTCTCCTTGATTAGTTTTAATCTGTTACTTCTTGTCTTGCCTTCAGGTGCTTTGGAGAATAGTTTGACCCCCTCTCCTTTGTGGCAGCCCTTCAAATATTGGGACACTGCTATCCTGTCATTCTTGGGGGGGTTTTCCCCAATAGACTAGGCAAACCCAATTCCTTCAACTGTTCTTCATATGTCTTAGTCTCCAGCCCCCTAACTATTTTTGTTGCTCAAGATTCTCAATCGACTTCCTTTCAGGGCAGTCCTGCCATCCTTGGTGGGTTCCCAAAGAGTTCCAATTTTGCTCCTAGCTTGGCCAAGGTGAGCTGAGCGCTGCCACCTGCTGTGACTATTGCTGGATGGTTGAAAAAAATCCTTTGTTTGGCAAAAATGCTGCAATCTTTTTATGTTTGACTTTTCAAAGACTGCAAAGCCATCTGCAGTTGCAAACACAGACGTCATATTTTTATTTTTAAATTCAGATGTCAATGATTTTTCAGATTTTCAATTTTCAGAAGCGTTTGCTCCACTTGTAATTCTGAGGCCAGGTGAAAGACGAGGAAGAAAATTGGCCTCTGATGAATGCATATATCATCTCTGCCCCTTAAAAAATCATATCAAAAAGAAGGATGGAACATACAAAAGAACAGAATGTTGGAGCCTCTTTGATAGGAGCATAATGGGGCTTGATTTACAGCAGGATTTTGTGTCTTCCACAACTTCAGGAAAATCTGCAGGTTGAGGGATAAGGGCAGGGCCCCTGTGTATCCAACACCAACAACATCCTGATGTGGCTACTCTTCTGTTGACTTAAGATTTGCTCACATATTTCCAACCGGCTTTCTAACTTAAATTCCTAGCCGGAAAGCCTAGAAATCTGCTTTTCGTTTTATGAAAAACGATGCTTGCTAAAGAAATTAAATTCGGTAGCAATGTTTCTTTCTAAGAGCTTTTTCAGCACGTTAAAATAATGTAGCAGCCCAGATTTATCCTCCCCTCCAAAACTAGCTGGGGGACCGTCCTGCAATAATAATTTTGACAAAGGGAAATGAGCCCCACCCATTCCAGTTGAAAATCGGTGAAAATAAGGCACAAAAATGTGCTGTAGTTCAGAAAGCAACTGTCACGTGCTAAAGCACTTCTGCTCATGGCTGTATTGTCCTGAATGACAGGCTGCCAGAGATGCTAACTGACAGGCAAATAAACAGGCGTCAGGCAGGATTGACTGTGCCAGGCTGTTCAATGGCATGCAAACATGAGACAAAAGAAGCGGGGGGGGGGGGGGGAGAGAGAAAGACGGTCAAAAGAAGGCCTGCAATAGCAGGGTTTGGTCCTCCCAGTGACCTGTGTATCGGTCATACACAGGCACTCCTCAATATACAAGTTGTTAAGTGAGTTTTGTCCCATTTTGCAACTTTTCTTGCCACAGTTGTTGAGGGAACACTGCAGTTGTTCAGTTACAGTAGTAACACGGTTGTTAAGTGAATGTGGCTTCCCCATTGGCTTGACTTGTCAAAAGGTCGCAAAAGGGGATCACATGACCCCGGGACGCTGCAAGCGTCATAAATATGAGTCAGTTGCCAAGTGTCTGAATTTTGATCACTGGAAACGCTGCAAAGGTTTGTCAGAGTGAAAAACAGTCGTAAGTCAGTTTTTCAGTGCTGTTGTAACTTTGATTGTTCACTAAATCGACTGTTGTAAGTTGAGGTCTACCTGAACTCTTAACCTAGCCCACCTCACAGGGTGATGATTGCGAGGGTCAAGAGGCAGAGGGAGGCATTCCAGAGCGTCTGCTTCAGAGGGAGGGGAGAACCTTTCCATAGGGGTATCCTGCTCACAAAACATTGTGCTTTGGCATTTTCCTAGTTTGTAGCTACCTAAAAGACTTCAATTGCCAAATGCTTTTCATATTGGCAATTCACAGAAAGATATGAAACCAAGAAGACACTGTACAATTTTGAACCTGATAAAACCATTTTTGAAATGGAACTGCGTTCAAATGATAAATACCTCACCATTAAAATGCATAAATTTTTATTAAAATTGGAAATGGAAGACCAATTAGTTAAAAATTGTATAATAAACTTTCCCCCCCCAAAAAAAGTTTCAATATAGCAGACCAACTGATCAGTGGGAAAACAGAATACCATAGGAGTTGGAAGGGACCTTGGAGGTCTTCTAGTCCAGAGTTCCCCAACTTTTCCGGCTTTGCAGACAAGTGGGGGGTGGGGAGAGAGGGTGTGCGTGAATGGGTGGCAAGCGTGCATGTGCAATTCCATTTGTGCGAGCAGCAGGCACGCACAGACGCCGCTCATGCAAATGGAGCACGTGTACATGTGCTTTTCTGCTGTTTGCGCAAGCAGGGATGTGTGTGCGCTTGCCTGGAGTTTTGGTGGCCTTGTTGCAAACAGCTCATGTCCCACTGGTGGGACGTGGCCCAGAGGTTGGGGACCCCTGTCCTAGTCCAAGCGCCTGCTCAAGTGTTTCAGACAAATGGTTGTCCAGTCTCTTTTTGAGAGCCTCCAGTGATGGAGCATGCACAACTTCTGAAGGCGAGCTATCCCATTGGCTGATTCACCGTTAGGAATTTTCTCCTTAGTCCTAGGTTGCTTCTCTCTTTGGTTAGTTTCCATCCATTGTTTCTTGTCCTGCCTTCTGGTGCTTTGGAAAACAGTTGCAGGTGGATAAAGAGACTAAAATTTACATTACGTTATAACCTCAAAGAGAGCTTGTGCAAAATGATCTATAGATGGTAGTTATCCTTAGATAAATTGGCTAAAATGTATAAAGCATCCCTAGAGAGTTGCTAGAAATGTAAAACTCAAATAGGAAGCTTTTATCACCTTTGGCGGACTTGTCAAAGAGCTAAGCCATATTGAATGGAAATTAATAATGCAATTCAAAAAATATTGAAAATTAGTGTACAATTCAAACTGGAAACTGTTTGGTTAGGGTTTAAAACATTTGAAAAATCACATGGTGCTTTATAGTTATATATGATAACAGCAGCACAACTTTTATATGCTCAGCGTTGGGAGAATCCTGCCATACCCACCACAGAAGAATGATGAATAACGATGGCAGAGCTGACAATGACAGCTAAATTAATGCCCCTCCTGATAGAAAAATCACTGAAGAAATTCATCTATAATTAGAAGCCCTTTGTAGACTTTTTGCAGGAGATGGAGAAAAATCAAATTTTATCACACAGATTTGATGATTGTTAACATTTAAAAATGAAAAAAAAATCTTTTTTGGGGGGGATATTTTATTATGTTTTTAAACTAAGAGTCGAATGTGATTCTTATATCCTTTCAAGAAAATGTAATAAAATTATTTGACATCACCACTGCCATCCTAGACTGATAGGATGTAATTTTTTTTATCTGTTTCATATGAGTTATTTTCAAAACATCATTTGTGTACAAGAAAATTGTCAGGGGTGTGGCTGGAATCACCACCTTCGCACACGACTTGGGCACAGCTCAACCTTCTCCTTAATGAAATTTGCATATGTAGGTGTTTACCTTTTTTTCAAGCTTGCAGTTTTTTAAAATAATCACAGTTTCATTCATTTCATTATCTTATCTTGTCTCTTATGCTGGCTGTGTTCTCACAATATCCTTATCCAAACTTAAGGGATCAGTTAGTACTTGATTAGTGTGTGTGTGTGTGTGTGAGAGAGAGAGAGAGAGAGAGAGAGACAGACAGACAGACAGACAGACAGTTGCAAGAGTGAGGGGCTCTTTCCCAGAAAGCAAAAAAAAGACAATGTGGCTTGGAATTTTTAGTACCCAGGAAGAGGGTGGGGGGGACCCTCCCTAGCCTTTCCCAGGGCCTGATGGTTACTTGGACAGTTGCTTTAGTCTAGCAAAATTTATATCTATAGGCGGACAACAGTAGACACCACTCTAAAGTAACTCCTGTGTTGTTCTCAGTTCCTTTGGCCTGACTGTGTGTGTGTGTTTGTGTTTGATGCTAAACTCTTATGCAAATCCATCCCAATTCGTTCATTTATGGCTTAGGGTCTCCTGCATGAGCAGGGGGCTGGACTAGAAGACCTCCAAGTTCTCTTCCAAATCTGTTATTTTGTTATTCTATTAAATATAGCATAACTGTATATAGAATGTTCTGTTATTCTGCCTAGAGGCACCCAGGAAGGCAGGGGCTAGAGCGCGTTTGCAGCCAGCTCACAGCCTGCCTTGCCCTCCTCCCCCCCCCACCCTTCGGCCCGCCACTTGCTTCTCTGTCTGAATGGCAGGATAGTTAATAAGGAGCGCTTTTGTTTTATTCTACTCAGGGGCTGTGATAGAAAATACATTGGCTGGAAGTGAGGCAAAAATCAATAGCCTATTCCATTTAACAGGGAGACAGCCAGAGTAACTAGCGAGAAGTGGATTAGGTTCCCCCGTTTGGCTGACCCAAGCAGCCCCCCTCCCCACCGCCTTTCCCAGCCCTTGTCAAAAACAAAAGGGACTTTTGCCTGCTTTTATCTCAGGCCAAAGACTTTTCCCTTTTGCTCATCACTGTTTTCCATCCTCAGGCTGGGGAGCTACCCCAGCATTCCCAGAAGGCCAGGCGAGGGAAATGCAGGTCGTGCTCAACTTATGAACACAACTGAGCCGAACATTTCTGCTGTTAAGCGAGACAGTTCTTAAGTGAATTTTGTCCCATTTTACCACTTTTGTTGCTGGTGTTGTTAAGCGAATCACAGCAGTTGCTAAGTTAATAGCAAGGTTGTTAAGTGGATCTGGCTTCCCCATTAACTTTGCTTATCAGAAGGCTGCAAAAGGGGGTCGCGTGACCCCTGCACGTCACCTCAGATATATGAGCCAGTTGTTAAGTGTCCATGTGAAACGGTGCATCTTTGGAGTGGGGGGAGGCAACGGGCCACACCAGAAAGCCATCAAAAGGAAGATTAATCTCTGCATGAGCCAGCCAGGTCCGGCCAGGTTTGCAGGGAGATCTCTTCTGGGCTGGCCTTGGCGGAAGGGAGAAGGAGGCTGAAAGTGGAGGAAGACCCCCGTTACCCCCCTTGGAATCTCAAGGGGGGAGGCGGCCATAGCAGGATATGAACATTGTGCGTTTGAATCATCCTTCCAATTTTGCCAAAGACTGAATGCCCCGCCTGTCACTGATACTGACAGAAGCTATTAAGGAAGCGAGATAGGAATATTTCGGTAGCCTTGGCAGCAGCCTCCCGTCTGCAGCTGGGCCGGTGCCTCATTCGGGATTCAGCATGCTGGCAGAGTGCTGGGAACAGGCTGGAGAATTGCAGATGAGATTAATTCACTCGGTACAGATTGTTCCCTTAGTGAATGTTAATTAACTGCCTGAATCTGCAAGCCTTTTGCCCAAAACATTGTTACATCTTTCTTAATATTATTATGGCCCTTTTTGGTGTTGCATGGCTTCACTCTCAGTTCAGGTGTTTGCTTCTCCCAGTTCTTGGGCCAAATCTCCAGATCGGATTTTTCTTTGACCTCAGCATTAAAGGCAAACGGGAGGGGGAGGGGCCCGAGGGGCCCGCCCCACACCTGAACACTCGGGGAAACCTCATATCTATGAAGGGGGAGAACTAGGTCTGGCCCACCCCCAGATCCACCTTGCCCATGACTAGCAGGGCTTGAGCGGAACTGTGGTTAGGATGTATCACTAATGAGCTGTAAAATTATAGGAAGGACTGACTCCCTTTGCATTTGTGCGGAGGAGGAGGAGGAGGAGGAGGAGGAGGAGGAGGATTCACACTCTCATAATTTCTTGTTTATAATAATAATAATAATAATAATTTAATTTATATACCGCCCTTCTCCCATAGGACTCAGGGCGGTTCACAGCATATTTAAAAACAGATACTATACACAAATACAAAAATACAAAAACACAAAAATATAAACCCCAATAAAAACCGAATTAAAAACCAAATATTGACA
>NW_015386428.1:783561-797491 GCF_001527695.2 Protobothrops mucrosquamatus
CATTGCTTGGCCGACGGCACCCTGAGGAGGCCCGCTCTGTGGGAGCGTACCGGTCTATGGGAGGGAATCTGTGGCAGAAGGCGGTCTCGGAGGTAGCCAGGTCCGATGCCATGGATCGCTTTAAAGGTGGTAACTAACACCTTAAAGCGCACCCGGAAGACCACTGGTAACCAGTGCAGCTCGCGCAGCAGCGGTGTTAAATAAAATATAATGACCCCACTAGTGTGATGCTGCCCAGCATGCATAACAATGACAGCTGCTTCCCAGGGCAGAAATGCCTCCGTCTCCCTGGCTCAGACAGGATCTTCCTGAGGAGTGGTCTCCACAGCCCCCCCCCCCTCTGAGAGCTTTGCTGATCTTTTGGAAAAGGCATTCAGAGAAACTGAGCAGCAGGCAGGGCTAAGGAACAGCAGTCCAGAACTGCTGGAAATTTGCTGTATACCAGTTGGGGAAAATCTGTAGAAGCAAAAAGACTCGAGTTTCAGGAATGAGTTTACCATAGGAAATGGGTAGCATGTTTCTCTTGAAATAGTGCAAAACTTTACTTTTAGTTTCACTGTGTCAAAAAGTGGGCTTCTTTCTCATGCTCTCCTCTTTTCCCGGATTGATTTGCCCACTTTCTTCCTTATTGTTTCATGGCTCTCTTCTCCCTCCTCAAGGCCAAACCCTTTTAATTATATATATAATTAAAAGAGAGAGAGAGATGGATGGATAGATAGATACTGTAGATACAAAGAGAGAGAGAGAGAGAGAAGGGAAAGAGAGAGATTTTTAAAAATAAAGGAAATAGATATTACAATTAAAAAACAAATATAAGGAATAAAATATGGGTGGAAAGCCAACATATTTGAAATGTCATATGATTAATACATTCTAATGCATAATTAAAAGCTTATAAGATATTTCCTATCCATTCTCTCTTCAAAACCTGTCTCTAATTAAATTTTAAATTAGATAACTGAATTCAAATCATTAAAAAAGAAAGATGGGAAGAAACTACATGTGATAAACAATTGCTTATTAATTGATTATGTGCCATCAAGTTATTTCCAACTGCTAGCAGCCCCACAAATACAGATTTCCCAGGACGATGTGTCCTTAACCTGGCCCTTCAGGGCTTCCAACAGTGAACTCATTGCAGCTGTAACTGACTCCGCTCGCCTGGCTGATGATTATTGTCTTTTTGATCCTTCCACTGTTCCCAGCATGAGCGCCTTCTCTCAAGAACTGGATCTTAGAAGCCAGTTTTGGTCATCACATTACAAAAAAGAAGTTGAGACTTTGGAAAAAGTGCAAAGAAGAGCAACTAAGATGATTAAAAGCCTGGAGACTAAAACATATGAAAAACGGTTGCAGGATTTGAGTATGGCCAGTCTAGAGAAAAGGACTAGCAGTACATGATAGCAGTATTCCAGTATTTGAGAGGCTGCCACAAAGAGGAGGGGGGTCAACTTGTTTTCAAAAGCGCCAGAAGCAGGACAAGAAACAATGGATGGAAACTGATCAAGGAGAGAAGCAACCTGAAATTAAGGAGAAACTTCCTAACAGTGAGGACAATTAACCAGTGGAATAGCTGGCCATCAGAAGTTGTGGGCGCTTCATCACTGGAGGTTTTTAATAGAGACTGGACAATCACTTGTCTGAAATGGTATAGGGCAGTGGTTCTCAACCTGTGGGTTGGGACCCCATTTGGGGTCGATCGACCATTTCACGGGGGTCGCCAAGCAAGGCTGTCCGCCATTTTTTTTTCCCTTTTCCGGCGGGTGCCTTACTTCAATTGGGCTGGGCCAGCTGGTGGTCGGCCTGCTCTGTCTCTGCCGCTTGCCAGCTACGCCTCGGCCGGCACAGGGGGTGGAACCACGCATGCATGGCGCTCCCGGGCAGGGAAAGTCCTCGACTTACGACTGGTTGGGTAGTCCTCGACTTACGACCGGTTTAGTCCTCGACTTACGACCGGTTTAGTCCTCGACTTATGACCGGTTGGGGTCGTGGCATTAAAAAGGTTGAGAACCACTGGTATAGGGTCTCCTGCTTGAGCAGGGGGTTGGACTAGAAGACCTCCAAGGTCCCTTCCAGCTCTATTATGATTAATTGATTGGATTGATTGATTGATTGATTGATTGATTGATTGATTGATTGATTGGAGGCTTGAGCTGCAGATGCTGAGCAACGTTTGTGACAGCCATTGTGGTGTCACCTCCACAAACATTTGTTTTAGGTCAACAGCAGAGAATGTAAACACTCCTGTTCATACTGCTCAGCCGGTGAAATTATTTAGTTGTTGACATTGTTGCAGGCTAAGCTACAAATCTATTTGAAATATGCTCGGCCCGGACAGAGCCTACGGGGTCCAGTAATCTCTGCACAAAGTTTAGATAAGCACCAGCTGCTGCGAGGAGTAAATTTAGAGAATAAACAGCAGGCTCTTTGGTGGAAAGATTTGCGGCTCCCTGCTCTTATCTGGAGGGGCTCGTTCAGGAGGAAAGGAAACCACTTCCTTGTGCATTGCAGGTGGGCTGCTCCTCTCCAGAGACCCTAATTCTTTTTGATAGGAATTCAGCAAGGGCCTCAGAGGGATGCAGAGATAGATACAGAATAACAGAGTTGTAAGGGAACTTACAAGACTTCTAGTCCAACCCCCTGCACAAGCAGGAGACCCTATGCCAGGAGTTCGCAACATCTGCTTTTGCCCTTTCTAGCCACTGGAGAACTGAGAATAGGGCAACTGTGCCTAACTGAGCTCATCTCACAGTCTTTCACAATACTCAAGATGGCAAAAGGACTGCAAGCTTCCTTTGCAGAAATCTGTATTCCCACTGCAGCTTCTTAAAAAAAACAAAAAACCAATACAGGTAGTCCTCAACTTACAAGAGCTCATTTAATGATCATTCAAAGTTACAACAGTACTGAAAAAAGTTACCTTCATTTCACACAACCAGTGCAGCACCACCACGTTCGTGTAATCAAAATTCAGATGCTTGGCAACTGACTCCTATTTACGACGGTTGTGGTATCCTGGGGTCACGTGATTTCCTTTTGCAACCTTCTGATAAGCAAAATCAGTGGGGAAACCAGATTTATTTAACAACTGTGCTACTAACTTAACAACTGCAGTGATTCACTTAACAACCTTGACAAGAAAGATCATAAAATGGGGGGCAATTCAAAAACAACTGTCTCCCTTAGCAATAGAAATTTGGGACTCCACAAGACATAATAATAATAATAATAATAATAATAATAATAATAATAATAATAATAATAATAATAATAATAATAATAATAATAATAATAATAATAATAATAATAATAATAATAATAATAATAATAAAGTTGGAAGGGATCTTGGAGGTCATCGAGTCCAGCCCCCTGCTCAGGCAGGAACCCTACACCATTTCAGACAAATGGCTGTCCAGTCTCTTCTTAAAAACTTCCAGTGTTGGAGCATTCAAACTCCAATCCTGGGAGTTGAAGTCCAGAAGTTTTATAGTTGCCTCTGCTTTAAGAGAAGCCACAAAAACCAAACATTTTGGTGATTATAGAAGAAAGAGGATGGAAGGACTTAGACTTTATGTGTTCTCCCATGCCCTCTTTACCCAGAGATGATCTGTCTGGACCTGGAACGAGGCCACTTTCAGCATAAATAGCTTTATAATTAACAGAAATTGATCAGTAGGATAAAATGGGATATTTTGTACACGAGACAGATGGGATACCATCCAGTCCTCAAAGAATTAATATATATTTCATATGAAAGTTTATTATTTCCCAACGTAATGAAAGCTTAATTCAGAGATTGAAACATTTCAGCATTTTGATGGCAGTAAACGAGGCCCAGGAAAATGTATTACCAATTAGTGATGGAAGACTAATTGCCTGGGCTTCCTCTCCCCCCCCCCCTCCCAGCTGGAGGTGTTAATTTGCATGAGGTATAGAGAGAAATTACTCCAGTCAATCTGAGGGGTCCTTGGTGCTCTCTGAGCTTGGTGGTTTTCCTGCAGACGTCTCATCACCCAAACTAGGTAACATCATCAGTGCTAGTGTTAGCCCATCATCAGACCTGATGAAGTTACCCTAGTTTGGGTAATGAAACATCTGCAAGGAAACCACCAAACTCGGAGAGCACCAAGGACCCCTCATTTCAACCCTGAAGTACAAACACTCTCCTTTGCTGGCACAGTCTATTGCAGTAAACGTCCCCAAACCTTTCAGTTTTATAAGAGCAAAAGGAACGCTAAATCTTTCATCCCTTCGAGCTTAGCACCAGACATCCGAACAGGCATTATAAGTGGTGGGAATAAATGCATCATTTGGAAAGAGAAAAAAAAAGAGGCTTTGGTCAATTTACAGTGTAAACATCCTTCTTCCCCCAGTAACTGATTTTGAGTGTCTAATTTTGCTGCTCCTCTTTTAATACACCCCCGCCCCGCGCTTTCACTAAGGCAGGGGTCCTCAACCTTGGCAACTTTAAGACTTGTGGACTTCAACTCCCAGCTTTGCTGGCTGAGGAATTCTGGGAATTGAAGTCCACAAGTCTTAAAGTTGCCAAGGTTGAGGACCCCTGCACTAAGCCCAGCCAGTTAATATGGCAAAGCACAAAAGTCCCCAGAGATGGATAGGATTGCTGGGCCAGACTGGTTTGGCCGGGCAGGTAAAAATCTGGCTTTTTTGTTTTCTGAGGGAAGCACTGCTCCCTCCTGCACCACTTTGATTGCAGGCAGTCCGTTCCTTTAGTGACTGTTCAAACTTACAGCAGTTCTGAAAAAAAGGGACTTAGGACTGTTTTTTGCAGCATCCCTAAGATCAGGTGACCAAAATCCTGACGCTTGGCAACCGACTCACATGTCTGACCGTTGCAGGGTCCTGGGGTCACATGATTCCCTTCTGACAAGCAAAGTCAAGACCGGAGTGATTCACTTCACAAAGATTGTAAAACGAGGCAAATCTCACTTAACAACTGTTGTCCTTAGCGATCGAAACATTGAGCTCAATTGTGGTCGTAAGCCGAGGACTTTTCTCCACTTTTCCATGCGTAAAACATGTGCTGGGTCCCACTGGGATTTGGACCATAAATAACTGTCCCAGAAAGTGGGGTGGGAGAGGACAGGGAGGGGAAGGCAGTGGCTGGAGTTGTGCTGTCCAGCACCAGATGACCCAGCTCTTTCTCTAGGCAAGAGGGGGGGCAGACTCCCCACCCTTGCCTAGGGGTCCCCGTGCAGCAAGCTCCTCCTTCGCTTCCAATCCAGGGCCCAGCCCTTCGGCTCCAAAGGTCTCCCTGTGTCCCCTCCTTTGCACATATGACCTGCCTTTTCCGTGCCCCCACCCACCCACAAAATTCAGAGGTTTGCATTGATTGAAAGGAAGTCAAACATTCTGCAGCTGAAAGTTGTGTGCTGTTGAAAGACTGGCAGGAAATCAATCCTGAGATATATGGCCGTTTCTTCTAAATTGTCCTTTTTATTATTGTTTTAAGGTGAATTATTAAAGGTCATGACAAGTCAAGTGTGCAGTGCCACATAGCTGAAAATTGCTACCTTTGTCAAC
Organism: Protobothrops mucrosquamatus; assembly: GCF_001527695.2. Classification (NCBI taxonomy): domain Eukaryota; kingdom Metazoa; phylum Chordata; class Lepidosauria; order Squamata; family Viperidae; genus Protobothrops; species Protobothrops mucrosquamatus. The sequence continues at coordinate 789,106 of NW_015386428.1, forward strand.
AGCTCAGAAAATAATAGGCTTGTTCCTGTCTACCATGCTGAGTTGGTGGTCATCTTATTTGCTAAATGAGCTATGGAGGAAACAATGAACGCCGCCTCTCTCTGCACCTAACTAACCCTTGTCCACTTGGACTTTGCCTTGGTCACTTTGGCTTAGGAACCCTTGTACTCCTAAAGACTGGGCAGCTTCTCCCAAAAAAACACAGCAAGGACCCCTACAGAGCATGTGGGGAAGGGCCAGGGCCTCCTCGTCCATCCAATCTTCCTTGAAGGCGGTTGAGTACCCTAGCTGCCCAGCCACCATCTGGACCCCTTTGTTTTACTTCTCTCAGAACCAGGTAGCATTTTGTGATTACTGTGGAACCAAATACACACCTAACAATAAGCACTGTTGAAGACTGTTGAGATGTAAACTTATATCTGCCTAGCTTTCCGAGTCAGATAAGGAGAGAGAGCAAAAGCAGAATTGGTGTGCAATTATGTATAGATCATTTTGCATCATTGTAACCATGGGTGGTTGCTAAATAAACAGTTGTTAACTGAGGACTACCAGTACCCCATTTAGCCCCCTCAAGTCCTGCACAGCTGCTTCACTGTCAGGGGACTGGGAGAGAGTTTCTGGCTAGGGTGAGCAAGGCCTGCCAGGCAAGGACACCGAGAGTGTATACCCCACCTAGTAGGGGTCACCAAAGGCAGGAAAGTCATTGAACGTAGAACAACAGAGTTGAAAGGGATCTTGAAGGTCTTCTAGTCCAACCACCCTACTCCACCAGGAGAACCTATACCATTCCAAACAAATGGTCCTCCATTTTATTCTTGAAAACCTGCACTGATGGATCACCCACAACTACTGGATGCAATTATTTTGGCGTCAAGAAATTTCTCTTTGGTTCTAGGTTGGTTCTCTGTTTGGTAAGTTTCCACCTGTTACTTCTTACCCTGCCCTCAGGTGCTTTGGAGAATAGATTGACCCGTTCTTCTCTGTGACTGTCCCTCAAGAAGTGGAAGATTGCTATCACCACTAGTCCTTCTCTTCATTAAACTCGACATACCCAGTTTCCACAACCATTCGTCATACAATTAAGTCACCAGCCCCTTAAACATGTTTGATGCTCTTCTCTGCACTCTTTCAAGAGTCTCAGTATCTTTTTTGTATCATGGTGACCAGAAGCAGACACAGAGTTCTTATTCGAGGCACAAATGACCAGGCTGAAATTATCCTACTTCGGACACATTATGTAAAGACCCAGGTCTGTGGACAAGTCTGTCATACTGCTAAGAGATAGGTAGAAAGGAAGAGAAGAAAGGGATGACCAGCAGCCAGGTGGGTGAACCTGTTTGCAAAAGCAATAGGTGTCCCACTGCAGCACCAGGCTGGGGACAGATCAACCTGGAAGTCTATCTGTGTGACTGCTGAGGGTCAATATTGACTCGGTGGCACATATTCAAAAAATATCTCCTTTCTTCTCCTTTTCTTTCCCTGACTTCTGCTTGGCTAGGCTAGTAATAGCTCAACTTGGCATGGATGCCCCAAAGCATTTTGCAATTACTCAGAGGGAATTCTTCTATCGCCATTAGAAACACACACACACCCATCTCACTTGCCTTTGCATTTCTGCAGCAAGAGTTGGAGCCATTCTCAGGACGCACTTTGGCCCCTTGCTCTTTTCCAGAGCAGGATGAGGCTTTTCTCCAAGGAACTCCCCTCCCCTACGTTTTACAAGCGTGGAGAATCCACTGTCAAGGCGAGCACAGCTTTGGGATGATTAAAAGGTGGGTTATGAACAACAGGGATTGAAACTGTGTTAAATAATGATGTACCACATTAGGTTAATCTAATTTGTTCCCCTGCTACTAGGGCATGTTCATGGTAATGAGCAATATCACACATGGTGCTGAATGGCTGTCATAGATGGAGAGCTGCTGAAAGCTGCTTGCTCAGCCTTGCAAATTCATAGGAGGGGCTGGGCCGACCCCTGGCTGGGGTTGCACCATGTGCAGACAAGGCTCAAATGTGGTGGAGAAGCTGGTGGCTCAGCATGCTGTGGGAACCAGGCATTGTGTTAAGCCACATGTCCCATATCTTTTGTGCGCTCTCACAATCCCACCACATATGTTTATATGTTCCAATCTCTTTCTCTCACCTCCAGCAAATATTTGTATATTTAACATCTATTTGATTTAATTTACGTGGTGTTAGGTACCACCTCCATATCACTTTATATCCATTTTCCTTAACTCTGACATATTCTTATATACTCTTCTGTTCCAAATATTTTTCCAATCTTTATTGTTTATTTCTCCTAAATCTGTTTCCCAGATTAATTTTAAACCTTTTGCCTGATGTTCTAGTTCAGTTAATATTCTTTATTACCTATATATTCTTCATTTTCCTCACTTTCTTTTATAATCATTTCAAATTTTGTTAACTGTCTATCTTTCACCTCAAACTTTTCTTCCATTTTTATCCATTTCTCTAATTGTATTAAATTCAACCAATTTAGTTTAGTATCTGATAAAACATTCTTTAATTGTATTATATTCTTTATCTTGTTCTTCCAATCTTCCCATTTATATATCTATTTTTTTTTAATTTACTAATCTATTCTTCCCATTTAATCTTAGGATGGATATTCCAGAATCTAATTTTTACCAATCAGGATTTAAAATTGGGAAAATTGTGAAGCATAGCTCAGAATGATAATAATGCACAGGCAGATCATTCCAAAGTTTTCTTTTTAATCTGCTTGAAAGGACCCATGAGGAGGGCTATTACTAAATAATATACAGTAGCTGTATGTTAAATGCTCCTTGGAACCTCTTTTTAATTTTGTTTTGCGTTCATTACAGGAAAGCAATGCCTCAACAGCCTTAACCATTTCTAATTACCACAGCAAAGACACATGCAGATTACAAGCCAGCGTTCCCAAAACTGGCTCTTCAAAATCCCAAACGCTGAGAGAATTTCACTGCAGTATCATGATTGGGGACTGACTTCCTGATGTAACCCTGGGCTGCTATAACAGGCAGATTGGTGACAATTTAATAATGGACAATCCAGGTCCAGCTAAGAAATGAATCAAAATAAACTTAGACTGGAGGATGGAGACAAATCAGAGCTTTCCTGGATTAGGTGATTGATTTAACTGAAAAGACATTATAAAGAAAAGTTAAATTATTTCCACAAGGCCTTCCCAAAAAAAAGAAAGGAAAAAAGAGAGTGAATGACACTGTGCTGGGGAGAAGTGAGGGAAAGAATTGTAGCAGAAGGAAGCTGAGATGGAAAGAGCGATCAGAAGCAGAGTGTGGCCTGACCCTACTGGCGTCCACTTTGATTTGATCCAAAATCAGAGGCAGCCCAATTCACTGCAGAGCTTGACTCCAAACAAGGTTTTTATCTCTTATTGACCAACACAAAGAGAACACTAATAACAGTAACTTATTTATTGTTCAATGGAATGAAATGAAATCTGCAGGTACCTTGGCCACTTTAAGACTTGTGGACTTCAATTCCCAGAATTCCCCCAAATTCCCCAAATTCTAGGAGTTGAAGTCCACAAATCTTAAAGGTGGCTAAGTTGGAGACCCTGCTGTAGGCATTTCTAAGCTGGAGGGAAGGGTGGCCTTGTTCTTGTCACTCCCTGCCCAGAATCATTGTATGCGAAGGGTGGCCATATAAGTCCTCTAAAATCAAACCAACCAGCAATGTGAAAGAAAGAAGAGGGATCAGAGTGCGGCAGAACAGCCAAAATTAAGAGTTTACTGTGCTGAACAATTAGGCTAGTGAAAGGTTATCCAGTAGCAGGGGAGGGGACAAGCCTGATACCCCAAAGAACCAGCGTCAAAAACATGGCAAATGCACTTGGGGGGGGGAGAGAACCCTGGGCCTTTGGTCATGTAGATGGCTTTTCACATTTTTTGTGGGGCAGGGGTCTGATCTGCAGGCTCAGAGGGACAGACCTGGCTTTGTGTGAAATGCTGCCTAGAATTGCAGTGAGTGGACTGTTGTCTTCAGGCCTGTAGACTCCTTACTCTTCTTATTACCCAAGGAGGAGCATAAGGAGCCATGAGCAGCAGCTCCTTGGCTGAAGAGGCGATGTCACAAGGGGGGCAGGGCGAGGGCCCTGGGCTCCCTAGAGGCTACAGCTGCTGTCTCCCACCTTCTCCATCAGGGTCACTGGCATAAATCCTGTGCTCCTTCCCTTCCTGTGGAAATTGCCTTCTGCAGCAAATTCCTGGAGCACCAGGAAGATTGTGATGCTGTCACGTCTGGATGTTTGGATTTTCCAACTCAGCCCCCCCCCCAATTGTTCAAGTAGGTCTGGCCTTCTGCTATAGGAAATGGCACCATCTCTCTGTCTCCGTCTCTGTCATTACTGTCTCCTCTCTTTCGGCCTGAATTCCTCCTCTGCTGATTGCGAAAGCCATGGCTATAAGCGAGACGCCCACAAAGCCTTTTTGATGGAAAACTCAATTTGAATTGTCGTGAAATAGGGAAGGCGGGATGGAGGCGAAAGGCATCAAGTAGCCTGCCACTCTCCCCTGACAAGGCAAGATTTTTTTCTTATTTATTTTAAATACTGGGGAGAGTTTATTTCATTGGTGCCCATAAGCTGTCATTTGCCACCAACCTGGTGATGCGTGATGCACAATTGTCAAACTGCAGTAAAGAGTTTTCTTCTGCACTAGCAACATACGATTGAAAATGGGAAGTGAATGCCCGCCGTGTCAGGAACACTGGACAGCTGGGGAGAATCTGTCCATAATTGCCAAGCCCCTGAGCCAGAATAACCTTCTACTACAGGTATCCATGGGATTCATGCTGCTGCTCAGTCTAAGTTGACATCAGCCTAGCTTCCATCCTTTTTGTAGCATTGTGCTGCAGCCCCCCAAAAAGGGCAGTGCAGTCTTGGCTGCATTAACAGCCCAGGGATAGAATCAAGATCACGTGAAGTGTTAGTACCACTTACCAAGGCCTTGGTAAGATCACACTTGGAATACTGCATCCAGTTTTGGTCGCCACAATATAAAAGAAGATGTTAAAACTCTGGAAAAAGTGCAGAGAAATGCAACAATGTTTTGAATATTGTGGAGAAAACAAATTTAAATAAGAATGTAAACAGGATTTATGATGATGCAATCAAGATGATCAGTGAAAAGGAGCTTTATATTGATGTGGTTATTATTTCCAGAAACATGAGAAAAATGCCTATATTTAATTGTCATTTATTTAAATAAGAACTGTATTAATTTAAGGTTGGCAAAAGAGAATATTATTGGAAGTAGAAAAAATCAAGTAAAGCTATTATATGGACTATAGAATTATATAAATTAATTATTATTGATTGTTTTTTAAACACTAACCCAGACAACACGCTGTTTACCAAATATTAAGGTGTATGTTAAAAATCAATAAAATATATATTTTTTTTTTTAAAAAAAAGAAGGACTGGGGTGACAGGACAGCAGTGTTCCAATATTTGAGGGGCGGCCACAAAGAAGAGGAGATCAGCCTATTCTCCAAAGCGCCTGAAGGCAGGACAAGAAACAATGGATGGAAGCTAATCAAGGAGAGAAGCAACCTGGAACTAAGGAGAAATTTCCTGGCAATGAGAACAATTATCCAGTGGAACAGCCTTCAGATGTTGTGGGTGCTCCATCACTGGACATTTTTAAGAAGAGATTGGACAACCATTTGTCAGTCTTCTGCTTGAGCAGGTTGTTGGACCAGAAAACCTTCAAGGTCCCTTCCAACTCTATTATTCTCTTCTCTTCTCTTCTCTTCTCTTCTCTTCTCTTCCCTTCCCTTCCCTTCCCTTCCCTACTCTACTCTACTCTACTCTACTCTACTCTACTCTACTCTACTCTACTCTACTCTACTCTACTCTACTCTTCCGTTCCGTTCCGTTCTGTTCCTTTCTAAAGTTCTTTCTTTAAGTCACTTTTCTTTCAGCTGGCACATCTCCTTTTGCTCCCATCTGCAGTCTTGGCTTGGACGACCCCTTTCTCCTTTATCTGGCCAAAGGGCCTCCATTCCCCTCACCAACAATATTCTTTCTCCCCTGCGTGTTAAAATGCCTCACTGATGTGAGGAACCATGTATTACATATATGCACTACTTGGGAACAAGAAAGCTTTTGCTGTAGCAATGAATCATGTTTTACAAGGAAAGATAATAATGAGTGCTGCGCTTCCAGAGGTAGTTCCTCCTGACTATATTGCTTTTTAATTGCAAAAAAGACAAAGGAAAGCATTTGCAAAGAGCACCAGCATGTCTTACGGCAGTCCAGGAATTGATCCTGGGCATCTGCACTCTCAGTAAAAGGTCCCAAATAGGTACCCATCCTCTGCCTTGTGCAAATCCCTCCCCATAACTCTTTTTCTAGCCTTCACTCAGGCAAGACGGTCCTAAAATTACATTTTTTTAAATTCTTGCAGCCGTTTTACATTAAAAGGTAACAGTTTCCCTGTCAGTCGTGTGTGACTCTAGGGCACAGTGCTCACCTCCGTTTCTTGGCCAAGGGAGCCAGCGTGGTCCGAAGACAACTTCTGTGGCCATGTGGTCAGCATAGCTATACGAAGGCAATTTCTGTGGCCATGTGGTCAGCATAGCTATACGCCAAAGGCACACAGAACGTTGTCACCTTCGCACTAAAGGTATTTGTTTCCTCGCATTTCCATGCTTTCACACTGCTGGGTGGGCTGCAGCTGGGGCAAGGAATGGGGAGCTCACCCCCTTGCGTAGAGGTTGGGTCTCAAACCTGGGCTGTCAGCTCTCCAGCTGACAAGTTCAGCATCTTTCACCACTGAGCCATCACGGCCCATTTTACATTAAGGCTAACTAAATTCAGCCTTTTTGGCCCACTTATCAATATTCTCCCAGTACCAATTAGTTTTATGATCTGTATCATTTAACAGATAACTAATTGTCCAGTTCCTGACACAAACATCTCCTTCCTCCACATCCTCCAAGAAGTTCTTTGTAATCAGGTGAAACTTTCTTCCCCGCCCCTGGAGATGTCTCCTCTTGAACAGTTTCCCCCCCGCCGCCGCCGCCTTTCTTTATTTTTACTTGTAAATTTTCCCAAATGGCTTCTAAACTGTGATGAGGTTAGTAATGAATAGAATGAGGAAAAATCAATAACGCATCCAGGCGAGGCCAGCCTAATGAGACTGGGTAGCTCAGCCAAGGTGCATCCACCTGACAGAGGGAAAAGCCATCAGAGGGAGGGGGGTTCTGCTTTCAGGGCCCCGTTGTAGCAAATGGCTGAGACGGACTCACAATAAACCAGAAGTATCTCGGTAATAGCAAGATTGAGGCCCGGCTGACAGGAAAAGAAAGCAGAGTAGGAACACTCCTCTGAGCACTAGCTGTCAAGCATTTCTTTCTGAAATATTCTGGGATGGGGGTGTGCTTCAAAGAAACCAGGTGGGCAATATTGATTGGCATTTATTTAGTCACTGCACTGATCTCTTGTCTTTTCATTGGAAACCATTTTAGTCTTCCCAGAGGATTTTCCTCCTGTAAGGTAGGCTAGGCTGAGAGACAAGACGCCTGACCCAAAGTCATATGAACAGAATAACAGAGTTGAATGGGACCTTGCAGGTCTTCTAGTCCAACCCCCTGCTCAAGCAGGAGACCCTGTACAATGTTGTCCAGTCTCTTCTGAAAAACCTCCAATGAAGGAGCACTCGTAACTTCTGGAGGCAAGTCGTTCCACTGGTGAATTGTTCCATCAGGAAATTTCTCCTGAGTTCCAGGTTGCTTCTCTCCTTGATTAGCTTCCATCCGTTGCTTCTTGTCCTGCCTTCAGGCGCTTTGGAGAATAGCTTGACCCCCTCTTCTTTTGTTGCAGCCCCTCAAATGTTGGAACACTGCTGTCATGTGAATCTATGCTATCATATGAAGGAGTACCTGAACTCACACCTCTATGCCCAAACTCTTAATTTACCATTTTACCATTATTTTCATTTTTTATTTTATACTTTGATAAACTAATAAAAATGTGTCAATCAAAAAAAAAAAGACAAGGAGAGGGGAAACCAATTTGGCTGGCAGACCCGATGTGAAGACTAAAAGGAGACTACAGTAGAACAGAAAGTTCTTTTTCCTATGGAGCAACCTCATACCCCGCATTCTCCACAGAAAGTGCCAGAGCTCTTTCATTCTCTGCAAGATGGTAAGCAACACAAAGTCTATTGATTACTCAGGCTTATGCACTGCTTCAGCCACAACCAGCTCTAGGAGCCTACAGTGCAGTAAATTCAGTAAATAACTTAAAAATACAATTACACAACGTGCCGATAACATAATGAGGAACTAAACTGGAAAATGACTCTATTACATTTTCGATATATCTTGCTGTTTTAATGGTCTGTGCGAATGA
>NW_015386428.1:797917-812759 GCF_001527695.2 Protobothrops mucrosquamatus
ATTGGGTGCCGGGTGGGCGTGGCCCATTGGGTAGGTGTGGTCAATTGGGTGGGCGTGGCCCATTGGGTAGGTGTGGTCAATTGGGTGGGCGTGGCCCATTGGGTGGGTGTGGCTGCGGTGGTAACAGCAGACTGGGTGGGACTAAAAAGTTCAATCAATCAATTCCAACTTTGCGAGATCTTTTTTTCCCTGCGAGAAGTTGAAATTGATTGATTGATTGAACCTTTTTTTTTTTTTTTGCACACGGTAGTGGAGGCCCAAAGCGAAAAGGTTTTATAAAACCCAGCTGAAGGCCTAGGACTGGGGCAACAGTGCACGTGCCCACAGAGAGGGCTCCGCGTGCCGCATAGGTTCGCCACCACGGGACTAGACAATTTGTCTGAAATGGTGTAGGGTCTCCTGCTTGGGCGGGGGGGTGGATTAGGAGACCTCAAATACTTTGTTATTCTGTCACTCTGTCTCATGCTGTATCAAGGGTTTGAGTCTGAGTCCTTTAGTGTGCAGTGTTCATGGGCCGTGCATGTCCCCACTGGAGGAGGGGTGGTCTTCAGAACAAAGAGACCCTCTTAGGCCAAGCACAAAGGAGAGGCAACAGCCTCCTCTGAGCTCTGTGGCAGACCCCCCTGGTCTTGCCAGCCCTCCAGGTTCCCTTCCACTCCCTCAGCTCAGGGGAAAATTGCACCTTTTTTCTCTGGGTGTGGGGGAAGTGGGGGGTGGTTTCCCTTTTAGTTTTAGCATGAAAATCATCTCTTTTCTCCAGGCTGGGTCTTAGTTTTTGGGAGGAGAACAATGTCTCTCTGCTCTTCCCCCCCCCTTTCCCTTCTTTGATTAAAAAGAAAAATCAATATTTAAAGGAAAGGGATTATATATTGAAGAGGCAGGCAAGCATTTTCTGCTGTAGTTCCTTTCCTGGAATGAGGTTGTGGGTGTTTTTTTTTTTATCTTTAGAGAATACAAAACCCATAATAATAAGTGGACGGACAGGGGATCGGTTTCAGACGCCTTCCTCTGTTAATAAAAATCTAGTACTTCTGCCTCTTAGCCTTACCAATTCCACTCACTCCGCCCTCTTAATGCCTTCTCCGGATCTTCTGACAAAAGCATTTTGCAAGACGGATATACAGTCGGTACCTTGTTATAAAAACCAGGGTAGGGCACGAGAAGATGGAGGGGATGCGGCCGGGGGGGGGGGCGGCAAGCAGGGGAGGGAAGGGGAGAAAGAGAGACAAGGAGGGAGAAAAAACAAAGGGAAGGAGGGGGCTCTGCCACCAAGACGTCACCCACCCCACAGATGGGCAGCTGAAGGGTCCCCCCTACAACAGCTTCTCAAAAAACCTTTTGCCCTTTACATCCCTGTCTCTGCTTAGGCAGGGAGACAATAAGGGGTCCCTTGTGCTCTCTGAGCTTGGCTGTTTTCTTGCAGATGTTTCATTACTCAACCCTGATAACGCTACCTAGTTTGGACAATGAAACATCTGCAAGAAACGAACCAAGCTCAGAGAGCACCAAGGACCCTCACCGTCCTCCTCCTCCTCCTCTCCACAACTCCCCCTCCCTTCTAGCACTGATGACGATGTCACCTGGTTGGGCAATGAAACATCTGCCAGAAAACAACCAGACTCAAAGAGGACCCCAAGGAGCCTCATGTCAACCTTGAGCTACAAATGTTCTCCTTTAAAGGAGATAATGCTTAGAAGTCACTAGTAGAAAACTGGAAATCCTTTTCAAAATGTCAGCGAGCAAAGGGTACACAAACAGTCATGAAATATGTGGATGTATATAAATATGAATGTAGATAAAATGTCTCTTTCCTTCCCATACACACACACACACACACACAGACACCTAAATAGCTGCCTTAGATAGAAGATTATGGCTGTGCTGTCCAGGAAGAACAATTAATAACTCCTCCAAGTTATTAACTCCTCCATTAAATTCTGCTCCCAAGAGCCAGAATGAGGAGGGGGTGGGCTATGCATGGCAAGTTCAGACTTTGCATGAGTGCTAATTGGTCTATTTGCTTTTGGCTAAGCCAAACGGGGGTTTAGTAGTGTGGTGCATCCAAGCTCTTAAGTGCAGATGCTCCTCTTCCTTTGTCTCCCTTCCTCTTCAACAGTGCAATGCTGAGAAAGTAGAAACAATTCTCTTTGGGAGAGGTTTTTTTTCAGCCGCGATTACATCCCAGGCACTGACATGCTTCTGCTTCCTGAATAGCTTCCTTGCCCACCAAACAGGAATCTCCATTCCCAAAGCAGAAGGAGCCCTGGCCTTCTCCACCAGATCTGCCCCTGCACCCTTCGTAGGTGATCTTTCACAGATTGACCGGTTTCCCCGCCGAAGAAGGTTCTACAAGCAGCCCCTGGCCAGTGGTGGGATTCAAATAGGTGAACAGCCGGTTCTCTGTGTGGATGCTGCTTCTGGAAGTCCATTCTGGGCCTGGGCAACAAAAAATTAGCTACCGGTTCTGCCAAAGTGGTGCGAACCGGCTGAATCCCACCACTGTCCCTGGCCCAAGGGTGGGTGGGCAAAGGATGCTGCGAGCTGGGACTGGCGACCAAAGGAGAGGGGAGGGCTCTCATCCCCCATAGGAAGACCCTCCTGCTTTGGAGCAAATGGAGCTAAACTGCTTCCAACAATGAAGAGGCTGTTCCCAAGAGAAGGTCCCAATTATGCTGAGCAGCTATGAAATCCATTGACAAACTAAATCCCATAATCTCTTTTTAAGAACCATTGTAATGACAGGATTAGAGCTGTGCTCCTTTGCTATTCAGAATGGAGTGGCTAATGCCAGGAAGTCAGGAGGAAAAGAAGCCAAGCCAGCCCCTTAACCAGCTGCTCCTCTCCCTTCCTGGCCCCGACTTGTAACAGTGAATCTCCCCCACTGCTCACTTTGGGGGGGGGGACTCTCCTTTTCCATGCTCACTGTGGACTGCAGGCGCTTTAATTAAAATGCACTGGACTTGCTAGACGTTTCCCAGGTGCGTTTCCAGGGCCCTGTCAGTTACAAACAGGCACCCAGGAATGTTAATATGCTAGAAATTAAGGGCCAAATAGACAGAAAGGGAATATATTTTTTTTTTTAATTGAAAAATTTATAAGAGTTTTACAATATACCTCCCCCCCTCCCCAAACCCCACCTTCCCCCCCTCCCTCCCCCCCGCACTTCCCAGAGCCAATCACAGGGGTAACAATACAATAACCATACTCTGTCTAACATTAATCCCTATTAGATTAACAAATCTATAACATCCTTTAACTCTCTTTTAAACAAACATATTAAACACAATAATTATAACGTCTTATTACTAATTATGAATAATAATAAACTACATTAACACTCTAAGGTTTACTCAAAAAACAAATGAAACTTTTTAGTTCCGTATTTACTCTCAATATAATCTATCCATCTTCTCCAAACCAAAATATATCTTTCTTGTGAATAATCCTTCACATAGGCAGAAATCTTAGCCATTTCTGCTAAATTTGAAACTTTGAATACCCAGAAATGGAATATTTTTATTGGGCTGAGTAGACCCTCTGTAGGAAATGTGGTTTCCCATTCATCTTTAAAAGCAGCTCCACACAGGGTGTGAACGTTGAATCATAGCAACTGGACTTATCAGTTGCCAAGATTCAACCTTCAGACAACTTAACCTGGATGATTGAGAACCTTCATTAGCATACCCTGCAATAATCCATGTGAGGAAATCTCATAGGGGTCTTCTTATCCAGCTAGTAACAGGAGCACCAACCCAACCTGGTCAAAGGCTACTGCCCAGCCAAGGCAAAGCAGAAGCTGTGAGTCCAAGGAAGACTCGAAGTCACACATCAGCCCTGTCAAGATGAATGCAACTCCATTGAGAGCGAACACCAGCTGATGTTTCCTGGAAGCCGAGATGTTTGTTTTTCAACAGTAGTTCTTAGTTGCCAGGTTTAATCCAAACGTAAATAGCATGGAAGAAAGAACCGAGCTTCTGATTATTGACTGGTGGATCTGCCCACTTGGACCATTTGCTGTTTCTTTCCTATATCCAGACCTGAATCCTTACTGAAATGGATTCTCTGTAACTATGCAAAAGAAGTGGAGACAAAAACATAGGAAGAACTCTTGCAGGAATTGGGTACGTTTAGTCTAATAAAAAAGACTGGGGGTGACATGATAGCAGTCTTCCAGTATTTGAGGGGCTGCCACAAGGAAGAGGGGGTCAACCTATTCTCCAAAGCATCAGAAGCAACAGATGGAAACTAATCGAGGAGAGAAGCAACCTTGAAATCAGGAGAAACTTCCTGACTGTGAAGACAACTAACCAGTAGAACAGCTTTATCTCCAGAAGCGGTGAATGCTCCATCACTGGAGGCTTTTAAGAAGAGATTGGACAGCCATTTGTCTGAAGTGGTATAGGGTTTCCTGCTTGAGCAGGGGGTTGGACTAGATGACCTACAAGGTCCCTTCCAACTCTGTTATTCTGATTCTGACTTTCAAGGCCTCTTCCAACTCTATTGTCCTGTTATTCTTGGACTCTGGTTGCCTCCTTGTACAGGCAGGCCCAAGACACAGCTGCCCTTCGGACTGACTGATTAGCCAAGTACCCTCTGAAAATTCTCAGCCATTTCAGCCATTATCCTCTTCTTTCTCCTTCCTCTCTCCACACTGGATCCCGCATTTAGCAAGTCAAGCAGCAATCCATTTTTTGTCAAGCTAGCAACGGGAGGGAGGGGGAGCCAGTCATTGCTGGGCATTAGAGCAGGTGGCATTTGCTGGAGATTTATTTTTGCTTCAGGAGGTTTGGATGGATTTTGGAAGGTCTACCTTGTGCTCAGTTTCAGGAGCAAAGCAAAGTTGAACTGGCAGTGGAGGAGGGGCAAGAAAGCAGAACCCGCAGCTTTCCAACGACACAGAAACTAGGTGGATTTTGGTGGACTTTGGTGGACCTTTCCACTCGCCTCAGGGAGTGGATCCCTGGTTTATTATGTGATCTGTTCAAGGCTGGCATAGCATCGCTCTGGAGCATCAGATGGCCTTGAACCAGAAGCCTTTGGGCATTCTTCCTAAATGGGGCTTTTTCTCCAGGCTCTGTGATAGAATCGGGCGATGCAGCCACTTGATATTTACTATTGGTTATTACACGATGCCACTTTTTTGTTTATTGTGTCTGATTTTTTAAGTCTTGTCCTGTTTTACTCGTAGGTACCCCAGAGTCAGCTTGGAACTGGGGGGGGGGAGCAGTCTTGCCAATGGAAATTATAAATACAGAGGCATAAATTCTACCTCTCCCCTCCTCCTTCCTAACCTTTCTTTCCTACGCCTCCTAATTCTCCCTTTCACAAACCAGCCTTTCTCCCTCACTGCAACCTGTCAGGTTGTCCTGAAAAAAGCCCCAGGACAGTAAAGGCAGTTTGGCTAAAGGCCATTTCCTACACACAGACACACAGACACACACACACACACACACACACACACACAGAGAGAGAGAGAGAGAGAGAGAGAGAGAGAGAGAGAGAGAGAGAGAGAGAGAGAGAGTACCTGTCCATTTTGTGCAGTCTCCTTTCTAAGAGCGTTTTTCTTCCCAGAGGCACACTACAGGGCAAAATTGAAAGAAGTGTGATTTTCAAAAGACACCTGCATTTTTATTGGCTCAAAAACTGCCCCCCCCCCCGGGTCACCTGAACTACTTCTGCCCTGCTCGCATCGGGGGTAGAGGAGGATGGGTTTGGGGGCATCCCTCCTGCATCGCAGTTTGGACTCGTCCAAGAACCCTTGAGTGATGGACATGGGGGGGGAAGGACCCGCTGGCTGCCTCCCCCTCCCTGCCCCCTTCCCTCCGCCCCTCTCGGCCCAGAGCAGCCACTTGCGGCCCCCGGCAAGGTCGGGCGCATCTATTATTTTTAATGATGCTCGGTCGCGGCGCGGAAGGATGAATCGGGGGCAAGTTCAAAGGGCCCCCCGGGAAGGCAGGCCGGTGGTCCCTTTCCCCAGGTAGAGGCTGCGCGGGGGCTGCGGGGCCGGAGCAGCTTCGCCTTGAGGTTTTGGAGGCTTTTCTTCCCCTTCTCCAGCTAGGAGCAGCCCCTGATTGCAGGCTGCATCTCGGGGCAGGAGGCGCGACGGCAGCCAGGTGCTTTGGTGGCTTGAAAGGGCGCGCTGTGCCTTTGATGCCTTTGAGTGACAGCTAGTGCTACGTGTCAGATGCAGCAATTCTGGCAGATTTAATGGAGTCGGCCTCCGCAGCCTCTCCGCTTGTGCCAATTGATGTTTCTCCCTACATGGATCAACGGCGTCTTGAAGCAGGCCGCATCTCCACGACTCCCACAAGGGCCACTTGGCAGAGGGGAAAGTGGGAAACGGCAGGCACGGCTCTGTGGCAGGGGGAGCCTCGGCCATTGCTTCCCCCTTTGGGTTTTGCCTTGAAGGAGCAGAGGGAGCCAGCCCGGGGTTCATCCAGGCCTGGCCCCTTTCAAAGGCTGTGAGGCACTCAAACTCAATGGGGAAGTGCCAGACCCAAAAAAATTGGGAAAGGAGCCTGGCCATCTCCTATAGGGGAAGCGTGTTCTGGCCACCACAATACAAAAAAGTTGCTGAGGGCCAGGCCTGGAAAGAGTGGAGAGAAGACCAACGAAGGGGTCTGGAAGCTAAACAATACAATGAACGGTTGAGGTAACTAGGTATGTCTAGCTAATGAAGAGAAGACTCAGGAGAGACATAATAGTTGAAGGCTTGTCACGGGGTGTGGGGGGTTGTCAACCTATCCTCCATTGATTTATTCTCCAAAGCACCTGAGGGCAGAACAAGAAACAACAGGTGGAGGCTTGTCAGAGGGAGATTCAACCTGGAAATGAGGAGGGATTTCCTGACAGTGAGAATGATTAATCCAGGACACACCTTGCCTCCTGGAGTTGTGGGTGCTCCGTTGCTGGAGGTCTTCAAGAGAAGGTTAGACAACCATTTGTCGGCAATGGTATAAGGACTTCTGCCTTGGGCAGGGGGGGGGGCTGTAGTAGAAGACCTCCAAGGTCCCTTCCAGCCCCCATGGCTGTGGCACCCCAAAGGCCCAGGTTGCCCCGAGTTGCAGAGCCACAGAGCAGCTTCCTGGTGTCTGAACTGGGGAAGCAGAACGATGGAGGGAGGAGGAGGCTGGGAAGGGACGGCTGCATCTCCGGGGGAGCCTCCCAAACTCCCCCCCTTCGATGGATCCTGGAAGGTGATAAAGAAAGGAAGCCATGAATCTCGGCTTTCATAACCAACTGGCAGCTTTCCCACCTCCCATTTTTTTTCCAGCTAATTACCTCTAATTACCTCTCATCATAACAGACAGCATGTAACTAAATAATTAATTGGTAGAATAGAATGCGGAGGGGAAGAGCATTGCCCCCCCCCGCCCCCTCCCGTCACTTGCCTCCCATTAAACGGATTGCTCTTCTGGTGAACTTCCTTTCGTTTGTTCCTTCTCTTTTCGGAGAGAAGAAAACGAGAGACAGAACCCCCCTGGCTGCTTTTTCCAGCATGAAATAAAGACAGGGAAAGTATTGTGAGCCTGTCAGGAATGGCCCTGCGTCCTCAGCCCTTGCCTGAAACAAGAGAAGATGCTTCCAATCCATTTTTCAGAGATTTTTTTCATTGTTCCCATACGGAGGAGGGGCAGGTTGCACCTTGCAGAAGCAGAGCATGAAGCGTCTCCTGCCTGAAATTACACTAAGTAAGCTTGACAGCACAACCAAACATGGATCTTTCTCCTTAGATTCAGTTGTCACCCCATCACGCAATCCCCTGATTGCAGGGAGCATCGGGAGTGAATTGCAGCCCCCACGCCAAGCCCACCAGAGGAAGTCCCTGGATTCCTTGGGCCTCCAGCTACCCTCACCCGCTTCTGCTATCCCAGCCTTTCATCCTTCATGGTTCTGGGGGCCATAGCAAGGGAAAGGGTACTGCTCCAGCCTTGCTCCGCAGACCTCAGAGAACAGTTTTGATTGATGCATATTTTATTTATTACGAGTATTGACACTCTGACCTTCAAGATATAAATCGTGCCAAAACAGCTTGCTAAGAGTAACAATCATAAACAGAGTTATTGAGTACATGGATGGATGGATGGATGGACGGATGGATGGACGGATGGATGGGAAATTAGAAGTTTATAGGTCATTTAGACCAACCCCTACCTGGACCCCTAAACCATCCCACCTTGTGGGCGCCAGTTATTCAGAAATATTGCCTCCATCCTCGCAAATTAAGGTAGCCCAAGAGTCCCTTCTCTAGATGTCAACCCTCCCCTGTTTTGAAGAGGCTGAACTGTCAGGGAACCAGGGCAACAGGTCAAGCAGCCTGAGAACTGGACTCACCTAGTAGGGTTAGGTCACCATGAACTCATAGAGCAAAATGGACATCGCCAATAAATTCAGAGTGCTTGGGTATGGTTAGGAAGGCACTGACTTTTCTAGGCTGCCCTATCTATGTTTCCTGGTAAAATACATGGGAAAATCCCATTGGGGGAAAATTCCACTTAGGGTTAGGGTTAGGTCACCATGAACTCATAGAGCAAAATGGACATCGCCAACAAACTCGGAGTGCTTGGGTATCATTAGGAGGGCACTGACTTTTCTAGGCTGCCCTATCCATGTTTCCTGGTCAATTACATGGGAAAATCCCATTGGGGGAAAATTCCACTTAGGGTTAGGGTTAGGTCACCATGAATCTGGAGAGGAAAATGGACATTGCCAACAAACTTGGAGTTCTTGGGTATGGTTAGGAGGGCACTGACTTTTCTAGGCTGCCCTATCCATGTTTCCTGGTAAAATACATGGGAAAATCCCACTGGAGGAAAATTCCACTTAGGGTTAGGGTCTAGTGTGTCCAGAGTGATGCTCCCACTCCCTTTGGAAAAAACAATGAGGAAGCAGACTAGTCAAGTCATATAAATCCCAGTTTGAGGCACTCGTTTATTTCTGCTCTCCTCAAACCTTCTTATTTTCTTTGGGCCTCATTTCCATGCCACTGTAACTCCACGTGCCTTGTCTTTCCCCAACCTCTATCGCCATTCTTCTGAGCAGAAGCAGCACAGGTGATACGAGCAAAGCTGCCCGATCATTTTTCCACAATTCATTTTCTCCAGTTCCAGGGCTGAATTCAGCTCTGATGCCCGGTATTATTCTCTGCCTCTTGGCTCCACAGAACTCACCCAGCCACGTCTGCAGCCTGTCCATCAGCTTGGCCCAATATAAGTCAAAGAGTCTCCAGACGGCTGCAGGTAATTGAATTTGTGCTAACAAAAGCAACAGATGCAAAGTCAATGAAAGATGACCAATGCAGGTGGTCCAGGCAGATGTTCTCTCAAATCTCCAGCAGGGCAGTGAAATCCTTCAAGCAGCTCTTTCCCTGGGGGCTATTTAAAATTCTAACTTATGGCATCTTAGGAATATGGCTGGCATTTTTTTTTCATCTCGGGTGAGATCTAATGGCACCTCCAGGCTGCCTTGAGTCATGTGCCTGTTTGCATTTATTTTTTTTATCAGTGGCTGGCTGGCATGGTCCCAGCAGGGGGCCCTACGCAAAAGCCGATTGTCCTACAGAAGCCTATAGGGCAGCGGTTCTCAACCTATGGGTCACGACCCCATTTGGGGTTGATCGACCATTTCACGGGGGTCGCCAAGCAAGGCTGTCCACCATTTTTTTCCCCTTTTCTGGGGGGGTGCCTTACCTCCCTTGGGCTGGGCCAGCTGGTGGTCGGCCTGCTCCGTCTCTGCCGCTTGCCAGCTACGCCTCGGCCGGCGCAGGGGGCGGAACCACGCATGCATGGCGCTCCTGGGCAGGGAAAGTCCTCGACTTACGACCGGTTTAGTCCTCGACTTACGACCGGTTGGGGTCGCGGCATTAAAAAGGTTGAGAACCCCTGCTCTAGGGAAACGTCTGATTAAAGCATCTGCAGCGAATCCAGATTGCCGCCTTCTCTTGGAAATGCAGCAGGCCAACCGCACCTCGTTCTGGGACACTTCCTCCGGTGCAGTATTGCTCACTTGCTGTTTTGCCCTCTGAAAAATGGGATGGCAGCGAAAGGAAAGGAAAGGAAAGGAAAGGAAAGGAAAGGACAGTGTTGTGTCAGGTCTGCCATCACATTGATTCAGCCCTGTTTCACTTTGACGGCATCCTGCTACAGTATGGGGCAGTATATAAGTCTAGGGGCCATTGCTGCTGTTGCTGTATCATCAGAGACGCAGCCCAGCTGCCAACCTGCCAGTCTTGCAGCTGATGAGATGGGATCTCAGGCCTCAGGTCTGTGGGAGCCATATAGTCTGCTGAGCCTCTAAAGCAGTGATGGCGAACCTTTTAGAGACCGAGTGCCCAAAAACTGGCCCTGCCCCTGCTCCACCCTCTGCCGTGCCCCTGTTCCGCCCCCACACCCTCTCCCACCCTGCCTGCCCGCAGGGCCACTCACCACCTCCAGGGCCCACCACAGATCGCCAAGGCAGCTTAGCAGCACCATGGTGGCCATGCCCTCTGCCCGCGCCCTGCAGCATCAACTGTGCATGATGGGATGTGAGGGCAGAGTCTTGTCTACACTGCCTAGCTGCCATGTCCTGGGCCACGCTCAGGGGCGACTCCTCCAGGGGGGCTGCTGGTGAGGGGGGAGGTGAGGCTGGGGCAATGGCACATGTGCCCACAGAGAGGGCTCCGAGTGCCGCCTCTGGCACCCGTGCCATAGGTTCGCCACCACTGCTCTAAAGCGACAAAGGGGCTTTAGGGAAATGACACAGGACACAGATTTCCTTCAGCAAATCTGGAATTCTAATTTTCCCAGCATGGGCAGCCAAAAATAAGAGCAAGTGCTGGAGCTACAGGAGATGATGGCCTACTTAAAAGGGATTTGCCACTCTAGAATCCCCAGAGAAAGCTGCGCCTGTGTCCCAGCTGCAACCAGATAACTTACTTTTGGCATCCGTAACCTTTAACGAACATCTTCTCCCATGCCACGGATCCTTCTTTCTGAAAACAAAACATGGGCATGAGTTCCTATCTCCAGCACTGTTTCTCCCCCCGCCCCCGATTTTCTCCCATAGCCAGCCACCCTTCACTTATCTAGGGCGGTGATCAACCCCTTCCCCTACCCTTACAACAGAGCAAGACCTCCTGAGATCCAGCTAGGGCCGCCCTTGCCCACCGCAGCATTAAATGCTGGGCTAATTGCATGACATGGATGAGAAGGCAGCATCAGCTCTGCCCTAGGCCAGCGTTAAAGGGTCACTACCCCTTGGGCCAGGAGAGCCCCCCCAGGAGAGGAGATTGCCCAGATTCTCCCTCCATCCGCTCCTCTTGCACAGATTCTGCGACAGGGCGTGTGCACTGAGCCAAGAAATTAAACAGCATTGTTGTGGAGCAATCAGAGCTGAGTTGATGAGTGACAAGAGGAGAAAAACAAAAGGAGAGGAGGGGGCTTGATAGCATTCGCTTTGCATATCAGGGTCTCCCCTTCATCGTTTAAAAACATATCTCAGATCAGAAAAAAAAGGGGGGGGGCTTTTCTAGAATTACAAATGATGCCAGAAATTTCCCAGAAAACCCATTTTGTCAGATTTGTGCAGGGGATTCTGGACAGACAGGCTTAAAAAGCTTTTGGACTGGGGAATGTTTTCATTTATTATTTATTTTAAATAAATAATTGTTTATTGTTTTTTTATGTTATAATTATGGTGGGGAGTTGATAAGAGCAATATTACCATTGTCTCACTCTTCAAAACCAAAGCTGCATTTTTTTCTTCCTTTTATTCCAGGACATAATCATAACAAGTTTCCTTTTTTAGTGCTTTTTCTATCAACATTTTTCCTTTTTAAACAGAAGAGCAGCAAGCGTAAGAGGACATCCCATAGAATAGCTGGGGGTCAGACTATTTGTTTAATGGATTTAGGGGTGTTGGGTGGTTTTAAAGGGCAGAATGGGCAACTTTAAACCATCCACCACCTCCCCAAATCCCTCAGCTCAATCCTAGAGATACTTTACTGCTTCTTAAAATGCAAACAGGTGAAAAGGCCCCACAGTGGTTGCTTTCATCATCCAGGTCTTGAGACCTATTGCATCCATTAAAAACTCAAAAAGTTTAGCGCAAAAGGATTTGTAACACCGGGGAAGAAATTTAATCTGAATGACAGCTTCTTTAATATTTGCATTTTTGAACCCAAACTTGGACTAAAACCTTGCTGTAATTCTTAACAAGTAATTCACAAATTTTACAATATGGTTTAATATTTTTTAAATATAGTTTTTTTTTAAAAAAAAAAAAGCACAAAAAAATTGGAAACAATTTTGCAAAACGTATATATGATAGGCTAATTACAAACAAATATTTGGATAATTTTTAGTAGATTTCATTCATTCATTCATTCATTCATTATTAAATTTCTATGCTGCCCATCTCACTGATTCCTAGCTGAGGCCTCCACAGGATCCTGCACTGGAGCCCCCGGGATATTCCCCCAGCTCCTTCAGGGCCCCAAGCAGGTCTACTACCAGTTGCTGTGGGTCGACCATTCGGATAGGTCCAGCCTTCCCGCAGAGTAGGGACGTAAGCCTTTTAATGCAAGCCTTTTTAAAAATGCTCAGATTCAACAAACCTAACTAAATGTATTTGTAGGCATAAGGTAGAAATCAAAGCCAAAAGATTTTTTTTCACCCCTAGACATTACATCTTTCCCTCAGGGATTTCAACAGCCTGTGAGTAACTAAACTGGATTCATAATAAGGCCAAACATTTATGCAAACTAACTTCCTAGATACCCTCTGGGCTGCTTAGCTTTGCTAATTTGCATGGCCACTAAGATGTTAAATCTTATGAATAGCTGAGCTTAAGCTGTGAATCACCAAATGAATTCATAGCAACTGTGAATCACCAAATGAACTCTAGTATTCTTTGAACAGCTTACCTCAGTTATCTGGTTTTTGAGAATGCTAATCCTTCAATTTAACAAATTAGAGATCCCGTTACGAGTTTCCCAGCTCCGCCATAGTTCAAGAACTCATGGATGAGACCCCATGAATAGCTGAGATTGATTCCCCGATTCTTTAGTCTCCATGTGTAGTAAGGTAAAGATAACAGTTTCCCCCTGTCCAGCCGTGTCTGACTCGCAGGGGTGGCACTCATCTTCGTTTCTTGGCTGAGGGATCCAGGATTGTCTGAAGATGCTTCCGTGGAGACGGTGGCCAGCATGACCGTACTCCAAAGGAGTACACGGAACACTGTTACCTTCCCACCAAAGTGGTACCTATTTATCTACTTGCATTTGCATGCTTTTGAACTGCTAGAAGGGCAAGAGCTGGGGCAAGGAACGGGAGCTCAACCCTTCTCGCGACACCTGTCTTTAACCACTGAGCCACTCCTCCCTTCCATGTATGGTACTTGGAAGTTACTAAAGACTCCAATTAACAACTTCAATATGTCAATAAATAACGTAGCTCAATCATAATATGACTAATGGCATGTTGAGGTCATTCAAAATCTCAGTTTCTGATGAATACCTTGACTTCACTTAGTTCCCATTCCCAACATCCCAACATAACAAAGAATCAGAATACAAAATAATAGAGTTGGAAGGGAACTTGGAGATCCTCTAGTCCACCTGAGGACCAATTTTGCCCAAAGATCCGTTGTGAAATCTGAGTACTTGCTTCCAAGGAATCTTTCATGGAATTGCACTGTTTCTACTCTCCTATCAATTCTATCAATCCAAAATGCTGCGTTCCCACTACCAAATACTCTGTTTAATACATTGACTGAAAAACAGTTAACAAAGCTGCTCCATTTAATCAGCCACAACACAATTTAAATATTTGAATTCTACACGAGTATTGACAGAAGAGCAGGTGTGCAAATCAACTCCATCTTAGAAGAAGCCTGTGTCAAAGTTCTGACTCCCATTAACCTAGGCAACAGGGCAGTAGCTGGGGACAATGGGAACTGTCTAACACCTGGATTATCAGATGTCCCCCCCACATACACACCTTTTAAGATGTGCTTATTGATGCTGTTCCAATGAAGAAACAACAATAACAATAACAATAACAATAACAATAACAATAACAATAACAATAACAATAATAATAATAATAATAATAATAATATTATTATAATATTTATTGAATTTATATACCGCCCTATCTCCATTACGGGACTCAGGGCGGTGAACAGGCGATAATAAAAACCACGATAAATATACACAAATTTCTGTTCTAAAATCAAATTAAATAACAGGCCTGCTCTAAAAATACCCCATACAAAACCCCCACTAAAATATAATCAAACTACGCCAGGCCGGCCGCACGGAATAGATGGGCCTTCAGGGCTCGGCGAAAAAGGCGCAGGTCCGCAACTGTACGTAGGTCGGGGGGTAGGTCATAATAAAGTTGGAAGGGATCTTGCAGGTCATCTAGTCCAGTGGTTCTTAACCTGGGCGGTACCGCCCCCCAGGGGGCGATTTCATTTTTCAGGGGGGCGATGGAACGAAAAGGGGCGGCGTGGGGGCGATGGAACGAAAAGGGGGCGATAGGGGGCCGATGGAGCGAGATGTTTTGAGGACACTTTTGAGCCTTCCCCTGCAGCTCTGAGCGTCCTCCGCCATTTGTAGAGAGAGACAGAGAGAGGCACTTGTGCTTCTCTCTCTTTTTTTCTCTCATGCGGATTTGCCCCCTCGCAGGGCTCCTGATTGGCCCTGTGCCCGGGCGCCCCGCCCTCTGGGAGAAGCGCGGCCAGGAAGTCCCTTTCCCTGGCTGGCCCCGTCCGAGGTACACGTGGTCGGGGAACCGCACGGGGAAGCCTGGAATCCCCGCTGGGAGCAGCCTGCCAGAGCCTCTGCTGAGCAGGCCAG
>NW_015386428.1:812923-871273 GCF_001527695.2 Protobothrops mucrosquamatus
TAACTTTATTCTGGGGGAGAGAAATGAAAGTTTATATAAATTCATTTCACATTTTAAGAGGTCTGCAGTATTGCAAAGTTGTGATTGAGAGGTTATGTTGGGGGAGGGGGGCGATGACAACTTCCTCATTGGCTCAAGGGGGCGATTCGTTCAAAAAGGTTAAGAACCACTGATCTAGTCCAACCCCCTGCTCAGGCAGCAAACCCTATTTCAGACTGACCATTTCAGACTGACTGAATTTCAGAAGGTTCTTTGAAGCAGCCATCATCGGCCCAAGTATTTAGGCAGCCTTCTTTGTCCTTGCTTTGCTCTGCCTCCCCCCAGACCCCGTGTCCCCCCCCCACCTACCCCCCCACCTCGCAGGACTCATTGGCTCAGAAGGCCTTAAGGATTGGTTGCTGCCTGGGCTGCTGAAAACCAGACCAATGCTGCCCCCTGCCGGTCAATTGAGCCAATTAGCTAGCCTGGTTGCTGCGGTTGTAATTAGCCCCTTGAATCATCCGCCGGCAGCGCCCCTTCCCCAAGGAACCTGGGGAGCTTCGGGCTGCCGGCGATCGCAGAGCCTTCCCCGCTCTCTGCAGCTCTTTGCCTTTGTTCTGCTCCTGGCTGCCGCTGCACCAGTTAAAAAGGTTTTTGGGGGTGCAAGCAACTCACTTTAAATCCTTTGACTCTGTGCTGGAACAGCCTCTGTGCCCCCAGGGGTCTTCATGACTGGCTGAGGAATTCTGGGAGTTGAAGTCCACAAGTCATAAAAGGGCCAAGTTTGAAGACCCCTGCTCTATGCCCTCCGGGCCCAGGAAATGCAGAACTGCATTGTCCCGCTACCCGGCCCCGTTCCTTAGGCTCCACCCTCACCCCCTTTCTACCTGAAGCTCAGTCAGTTCTTGCGGACGCGACCTGGCAACAGGGATGCTCGCCCCGGTTTCCTTTCTCGTAGTAGCCCCGAGCGATGCTGGCGCCTTAGAACAGGCCATCCTGGGTGCAGAAGTGCCACTCTCAGAATGGTGGAGGGCAAGTCAAGAGGGAGGGGGGAGCTCCTCCTACTGCTTTTCAAGGGGGCCACTCAGTTTGGCCACCTTGCTTCCCACCAGCCTTTGGAAGTATAGTTGGCTAGAGACTAACCAGTCTGCGTTGCAGAAAAGGCGAATTGGGGAAGTCATTTGGGGCTGGATCAGCCCCGCTACCAAATTATCCTGAAGGAAAAAGACACAGAATTAGCCCTGGTTTCTAGCCAGCTCTGGGTGGTGAGCAACTCCTCTGAGGATCCAAGATGGGACGATGTGTTTGCTACTTCTGGGGGGGTTCAAACTAGTCTTACCCTACGGGTAAGTTACCCATCAGTTGATGCATCTGTTACTGGAAGGACTGTGACGCCTCTTCCAAAAGTGGGCTGACCACCTCTGGGTGTCCATCAGGCACCACATTTTAAAAGCTTCCATTTTTGCAGTGGGACTTCTTAGCAACGGTATCCCTAGGGAGAGAGAAAAGAATTTGCAGCTTTAAAAAAAATAAGGGAGCTGAGAGGTAGGTTAAAGCTTTCACTCAGAAAACATTTCACTCAGAAATTTTATTCCCTCTTGATTTTTCAAATACAAAGTACACTGTGACACAATTGCAAAAGGGGGTTGAGGTAGCCGCAGCCCTCAAGCTGTGGGTTGCTGTCCCCTCTTCTCAGGATATCAGACCCTCAGAAGAGCAGCTTGCCAGCAGCATGCCAGGAGGAAGGATCGCACAATAGCCATCATCTGCTGAAGCCTTTTAATTCCCCCAGTGATTAATATTCAGTGGATTAGAATCAGGATGTCTACTTAATTAACAGGAATGTCAAGCTCACTTATGAGTTATTAACACCTCCCCTAGTGATTGACATATTAATATGTAGAAAATCAATTAGAGCTAGTGCATGCACACACATACACACAGTCACACACTGCCGAGACATTTTTTTCCACCCAAGAAGGAGAAAAAAAAAATACTGCAGGTTTTTTATGCCCTCCATCTCCCCTATAAGGCAACTCTGGGTTTATGGTTGTGTAAAACTAAAGTAAATCCACCTATAAGTTCATCCATCTTCACAAATAATTGGAGAGGGATTAGTAGATTTTTGATGAGCGGGAGAAGGGAAACAGCCCCAGATACCATCAATAGGGACAGCCTCATTTGCCTTGTTCTGTGGCGCATGGGTGCAGCTCCCTCACACACAACAATTCAAAAACACTTCGTATAACTTTGTGCATCTCTAGTAGGAAGCACAATCATGGAAGTATTTATTTGGCAGCAAATTTGAAGTAAGCAAATTTTTATTTCAAAGCATCAGATGATAACAATGGTTAAGAGGGTATCTTAGATTCAGTGGCAGAGTCAACAAATGAATAATCCTAAATATAAAATTAGGTTGGCATAAAGAAGTCAAAGATATACAGCAGGACAGAATAATCAGGCAGCAGGCAAAATTAACTAAGAGTTAGTTTAATATTGTATACATTTTTTTTCTTCATAATTGCCTTAGCGTTCAGATTAAATCAAGTCAATCTTTATTACAGTGATAAACTAGCATAGGGGGATAAGGCACAGTCATTAAAAAGAAACACAACATGATATGAAAAGTTGCTACACACACACTATAAAAATGAAAACCTAAAAGGATTTGTAAAAACTAAAAAGATATAAATAATATGTATATAAGAGACATAACATGTATAAAATATATAAAAAGTGAGTCTCTAAAAGGAGTGAGAGCATTAGAAGGGTATAGGGCAACATAAAAAGTTAATAAAAAGGAGTACATCTATTGGGTTATAGAACACTCTATTAGGGCAAACTATATGCATACTGAATCTAGTTTATAATGTTAACCCCAGGCATTAATGCTCCTTAATGCACATTCTTCCCTTTGCTGAGGCAGAACAGGTAGACTCTGTTCTGCCTCAGTGACAAAGTCTTTATAGCTTTAATAATAAACAACTTGAGGACAGGCACCGGTGGTGGTCTCCCCTCCATGGGAGACTAAACCAAGTCAGACCCATATTTTAGACTTTAAGAGAGCTGACTTCAACACACTAAGAGAGAGATTAGGAAGGAGTTCATGGATGGAAATCAGTTCAGGGTGCATGGGAAACTATTAAAAACAAAATACTAAAGATCCAAACTAAACACTTCCACAGAAAAAGTAAAAGACACAATAGCTCCTCTTCTGGTATTTGAAAAGCAGCCGCAGGAAAGAGGGGTTCAACTTATTCTCCAAAGCACCAGAGGGCAGGACGAGAAGCAATGGGTGGAAGCTCATTTAAAGAGAGATCCAATCTGGAACTAAGGAGAAATTCCCTGACAATAAGAACAATTAATCAATGGAACACCTCACCTCCCGGAGTTGTGGATGCTCCATTGCTGGAGATCTCCAATAAAGGATTGCACAGTCATTTGTTCAGGATGCAGTAAGGTCTCCTTCCTTGAGCAGGGGGCTGGACTAGAAGACCTCCAAGGTTCCTTCCAGATGCTATGATTCCCAGAGAGGGAAAGAGTATTACACTTAAATTCTGCTGCTGTTGCTGCAGAGCCAGGAGGGGGAGGGGAACCGTGCCAGGCGGCTGTGAGTTTGGCAAGAGCTGCCAGGCGTTAACAGCTGGGAACTCGGGCAGTGCCCTGATGGGAAAGAAAGGTGAGAGCACAACTGCCAAGCCAGTTGCTAAGCAAAGATACCTGAATAGCCTGGTGGAGACCAATGACTTAGAACCTGGCAAACGGTTCTTTGGCTCAGAAGCAAAGGAAGCCCAACAGCTTCAAGGGGACAGGTGAGGTTTTCAGCGCAGTGAGACAGCGGTCACTGATATCAGCATTCAGAAGTTTGGAACTACCACGTGCAACTATATAAAAAGGCTATTAAGATCCATAAATATGCCAACAGCTTCAACAGGAAAGGAGGAGAGTGAAAATCAATAAACTATGGAACTCAACTTTGTCACGCTAAGACTAAACAGCCCTTAACTAATCAAAACAAATGTGCAACAGACTCATCAGAAAGAACACCTAACAGCATCCTGGCTCAAATCATGCTTGGGATAAACACATGTCCATCATCTGACTAGAATACAGATCAGACTAGACTAGACTAGACGAAAAGGACCTTGGAGGTCTCTGTCAACCGTCCCGCTCAGTCATCTAGCAAAGAAAGACTTCTGGCCATTTGTTTTTGCCAAAAGTATACTTTACTGAAGCTTAAATGATTCTTCTTCTTCTTCTTGTGCCATATCCGTTATCGTATGTTGGCGATCATGTTGGCGATCCTGTTTTTATCAGCAGCCGCGCGAAAAAGTGCTGCTGAATTTTGTCCAAACCAATCCCTTAGATTTTGAAGCCACGATGTTCTTCTTCTGCCTGGACCTTGTTTGCCTTCTAGCTATGTCTGGCTATCAGCTCATGAAGCTTGGATAGGAGAGATGCAGCCATGACAGTCTTCTAGTCCAACCCCCTGCTCAAACAAATGGTGTCCAATCTCTTCTTGATAACCTCCAGTGTTGGAGCACCCACAACCTCTGAAGGCAAGTCAGTTCCTCTGGTTAATTGTTCTCACCGTCAGGAAACTTTTCCTTATTTCCAAGCTGGATCTCTCTTTGATAAGTTTCCATCCATTGCTTTTTGTCCTGTGTTCATGAGCTTTGGAGAATTGGAAGAATGCTAACATGTCACCCCTAGTCCTTCTCTTTGTTGCATTTTGGACTCTCCCATTCTGATGTTCTCAGTCTTTTGAACATGCTTTGGTGGGCCACAGTCACCCCCCAGGTCAGGGCCTTCCTCACTGACCTCAGGCTTCCGCAAAGCCCAGCTTAGTAATTTCCCCCACCCATCCTTCACTTCGGTTCTTCACTTCTGCCTTGGCTCCTGAAAATGCTACCTCCAAAATATTTTGTGAGTTCATCTTTAGGCAAAAGGTGTTAAAATAATCCATAACTCCAAACAAGGCATGTTTACACTTTAAAAGAATATTTCTCAAAGCAGTAACAAAACTCTTTGCTGAGTTAACTCTTAATTTCATGTAAAATATTATCTGTTTTGTCTACACAGGCACAAGCGATGCTTAATATCAGCCCCAGTGACACTAGAAAGCAGTTTCCAGTGAGTCTTGAGGAGCTTTGCAAATCCACCCCTGTGCTTTTCAAGGTTGCCAAAGGATAACAATCAGATGCTGCAAGAGACTGTTTCTGCCAGAACAAGCCTGTCCTAGAAATTGCTCCTAAATGGAAAGTATGAATTGCCTTCTTAAGACCTGTCACCTGGAGATAATTCAGATAATGACGGCATAGCCTACAATTGACCTTAATGAGCATCTGGCTGTGGAATTAAGCTGTTCAGCACTGAGGTAGGAGCCGTGGAGAAGCAGGGAGCCCCAGCCCTGGCAATTATGGAAAGCAGCTTCCCAGGAAGGCCATCCGTCTTGGTAGCAGATAAACAGCCCTGATTGCGCATTTTTGGTCCGGACTGAGCTGGCGCTCCGGATTGGCTGAAGGGAGCTGCTGTGCTGTGGCAGCAAGAAAAAAGAAAGGCCGGAGGGAAGAAATGGGGCTTTTTGGTGACGGAGCCCTTCAACGTTAAACCGTGGGACCGGCCCCCAGGGCCTCCCTGCATTGGGCCTGCCAGCCATTGGCATCTAGGAGGAGGGAAGGGAAAATATGGACACCCCCCCCCACAGACCTTAATTCTGAGGGAGGGCATTTCCCATTGGACCTTTTGCCCCGGAGAACTAGTTGAAAAAATATTTGGGGTTTCCAAAGGTTGAAGGGGCTAACGGTTATTGCTAGAGTTGACAACAATGCTTCGGTATCTCCAAACCGTAAGCAAAAACATTTGAGATGATTTTCTCACCATTTAATCCAAAATATTTAAATAAATAAATATACAAATGTCAACGCAACACTGATGTAGGCTTACCAACTGAAGAGTTATCCTCAGCCAGTTTCAAATCCACCTGGCAGTGGTACTATCTCTGTACCACTGTCACAGTATGTTCACTTCTCTGGCCTGTACTGGATTAATACAAACTTGAAATAACACAATGGTGTGATTCCTTACAGTTTTTGAAAATTGTAGGTTAAAAGATTGCGCGAGTCCAGAATTCAATATAGACAAAAACTGTGGGCATGGGGAAGAACTATTTTTTAGTAAACTGGACATTTTTTTTCCTGTGCTATTGGCGGGTGGATTATAGAGTGTGCTTTGTGGGGAAAGAAACCGTCTGATATAGACGGGGCCACGACTGGATGAAAAGAGCCTTTGATCTCCCCTTTGCATTTAAGTGTCATCTGACCACGAGCCACGAGAGGGAGCGAAAGACTAACTTGTTGCTGAAGGTTGTACCCTAGAAGTTTGGGATAGAATATATTACAGAATTACAGAATCAGAGTTGGAAGGGACCTTGGGGGTCTTCAAGTCCAACTCCCCACTAAAGCAGGAGACCCTAGGTCACTATAAGGAAGCTTCTTGAATTCCTAGTGTTGGAATTCCCTTCCCAAGAGTTTTTCATCAATAGCAATCTGGAAGTCAACGGGGAAGATCTTGCTTCAGGGCATAATTATTGGCAGAGCCCTGTGAGTTTCTGCTGCAAATCCAGAGCCTTTTGTCCCAGCAGGAAACCGCCCTTCTTCTCTTGAAAGGTGAGCCTCCTTCCACAGTAACTTGCCTTTGAATCATGTTTGGCTGCCTGCTCTTTCCCTTTTACAGGAAAAGCTTTCTCCACCCGGTAAGTTCCAAGCAGCTCTGTAAAGCCCTGAGAGGCTTCAGCAGCTAATTAGGACTTTGAAGTTCGGATCCGAGTGAGGGGAAATGAATGTGAAACATTAAAAGTATATTCAATAGAGTGAGCATGTTCCCTAGTAAACAAACAATTCAACTAAGCAAAAAACTGGTAGAGAAAACCCTTGGGAAGCCATTTGAACTGACAGAAATGCACTTGGGTTTAACAAAACAGGGGAGAGGAAAGAAAAACACCCCAAAGTTCCTTGAAAACGTGAATGTTTAAACAGTTCCATATTTTCCCCTTTCCCCTTTTTTTTAAAGGTCTCCTCCATAGGAAGGGATCCAGGGAAGCCTTGGTAGGGATCCAGAGGCAGAAATCACGTTCCAACAGGTCATCTAAAGAGAAGGGAAAAATATTTCCCCAGTTAGGTTAGCGAAGGACTTCTTGGTGGTTAATTGTCCATTGTGTCCCTTCTCTGCATCCATTATCCATAATTATACTTCTACTCTAATTAAATGTAATAATGGAGCCCAGCTAAGCATTCATAGCAGAGCTCGCTTCCTCTGCCCCAGATGGAGCTTGCCAGCCTGTGCTTCTAAACCCCCCCCCTTTCATTTGCCCAATCATTCAAAGTGCCCTTTGCCCCTCTCGTTCTCGGTTTTGTTCACAGAGGACAAAGGATGGGGAAAAACGATATAATGGAAAGAAGAGAACAATTTTCATATCTTCGTTTCTGATCCTGCCTTCCTACTCCCCAAAGTAAGTATTGTAAGCTTTTCAGCAAAAAAGGGGGAGAAGAGAGCAGAAGTCGCAGGAACATTAACAAAAGCTGACACGTATATTGTTTTAAAATATGTTTTACCGTGTACTACAGGTAGCCCTCGACTTAACAATTGTTCATTTAGGGACTGTTTTAAGTTACAACAGCACTGAAAAAAGTGACTTATGACCATTTTTCAGACTTGCTATCTTTGCAGTATCCCCGTGGTCACGTGATCAAACTTCAGATGCTTGGCAACTGACTCGTATTTATGACAGTTGCAGTGTCCTGGAGTCGCGTGATCCCTTTCTGCGAGCTTCTGACAAGCAAAGCCAACAGGGAAGCTGGATTAACTTAACAACTGTGATTCACTTGTGACTAGTTTAGCAACTGCAGTGATTCACTTTACAACTGTGGCAAGAAAAGTCATGAAATGGGGCAAAACTAACTTAACTATCTTGTTTAAACAACATAAATTTTGGCTAAATTGCGGCCGTAAGTCAAGGACTACCTATATAATAGTGTATTTAGTGATACAGTGATAAGTGGATATAGAAACATAGAGTTTCCTTCCCCCCCCTCTGAATCTCCACAGGTATCTGAAAGGGCCAAGAAAAATGAGTTTAATAAGAAGGGGAAGGGAAAAGAATGACACCCCAAAGTTCCATGAAAACTCAAATATATATCTGGCCCCACATTTTTCTCACACACACCCCCCCTTCTTTAAAGGGTTGGCAAGGAAAGGAATGCAAAAATGTCAACAAGTGCAAACTCTTCAGTACTTAGACCAGAAGGGTCTTCAGTTTGCTTCTGGAAGGCAAAGATGGTTTGTGTGACAATTCCTGAGAGGATGCTGTCTGGGCATTATACACCATGGACATTAAGGTTCCACAGGTGCTCAACTATTGGTGCTCCATCAAAAGCCACCCAAAAGGGGACAAGGATGGAGGAACCAATCCTGATTGTAATGCCCAATTTAAATGAGTCATTTGTAGGAGAAAAAGGGCTTCTGTGAACCACTGCCTCACCCAACTGCATGTTTTAGCTTTGCTTTAAATCTCACAGCAGGAGCTGCTCTGAGCAGATACCATTCTCTCGAAATGCTCTTAAGGTGCCGATGTTATCAGATGCAATTACTTCCGCCTCTTCTCCTTCTTCACTCAGAATTTACCTTTCTCCCCCTCTCTTTCTGGGACTTTGCCTGGCTGGAAAGATAACCAAAATATTCCTAACCTGTGTTTGGGGAATCCAGATGCAAATGAAAGACCGCTCCAGTGCAAGCAGTTGTTGGTGAAATTTAGATGCCCGAGAAAACTTGGTTTGGGCACACAGAAATGCTGTGAGAAGACACAGGAAGGCAGCCCACAGGAGTAGGACTAAATCTGGAAAGAGAAACCTTTGGCTGCCAACACTGCTGGACTGTAACCCTGTTACCTCCTTTCGCCATACAGGGGCGACATAGGAAGGTTGGACCTTGGCAACACCTCATAGCATTAGAAGACCCTTCTGGAAAGACCCTCTGTAGCATCTGGGCACTGTCAACCACCATATGTTTTGGTGCTCAAGATGGCGTTTCTGTTCCCGGTATTATTTTTTTTTCCCCAAAGGAGAAGATTGCCATGGCAACGTCCACCTGAAAGCACGCCTTCTCCCTGAAACTTGTCACTCATCATCCAGCAATGTTAATCTGTTGAATTTACATAGTAATTAATGTCAAGAGGCACTCTGCAATTTGAGCAATCAGCTCCTGGGCTTCCAGGTCCCTGCAGCCCCATGCCTGGAGGGAGGCCCTGCACTAACCTCTGGGTGAAGTTCTTGCTCGCTCCTCGGCTGGGGGGAAAGAAATGGATGGAGAAATGGGCCACTTTGTGGGCCAACAATTTTGCTTACAAACAAAGAGATTTGGCTCAGTGCTGGACTTAGTTCTCCCTGCCTTCTTGGCAGGCTGGTACAGCTAGTTCTTGACTTATGACCTCAGTTGAACCCAAAATTTTTGTTGCTGAGACAGCTGTTAAGTAAACTTTGCCTTATTTTAATGGCCTCTCTTGCCACAGTTGTTAAATGAATAACTGCAGATGTTAAGTTAGTAACACGGTTGTTCAGTGAAACTGGCTTCTCCCAGATTCTTTGCTTGTCAGAAGGTTGCCAAAGGGGATCACGTGACCCAGGACTGCAACCGTCATAAATATGAGTCAGTTGCTGAGTGTCTGAATTTTGATCACGTGGCCCTGGGTCTTCTGCAACAGTCATAAGTGGAAAAACGGTCATAAGTCACATTTTTCAATGCCGTTGTAACTTCGAACTGTCACTAAACAAATAGTTGTATGTCAAGGACTACCTGTATTTGTAACCCGAATAACTGATAAGGAAGTCTACATTGGGGAGACTTAAACTTTAAAGACTTTAACCCTGAATCTACATTGGGGAGGGCAAGTGGAGAAAAAAGTTGCTTTGTTTCCCAACAAGCATCACCTTCCTGTGGGAAAAACTACCCCCAATTGCTCTCCTTAATATGGGTGGGCTTGTAGCTACTTTGGATGGTAGATTTCACCTGATTTTCAGGTAACAGTAACTGGGCTGTAGGTTGATGGGGGGACTGCAGGGAGGAGTGAAAGGGGGCGACGCTGATGCTTCTGGTGTGTCCTGGACACAATTCTAGAAGTGTTTTGAAAGAGCCCTACACATCTGTTCCAAAGTAGCCCAGTTGATAGGCCAGTGGTGCAGATGAGGTGCAAAAGGGGATCAATTGGGATTACCTATGAGTGAGCAGTGGAAGAAGAAGTGACGGTGAGCAGCCAAGAAGACCAGTTCTGTCCTCAGGGCCAGCAAGACATGGAGTCACCAGCCATGGTCCCAGGGAGCCTGCTATTTCAGTTGGCCTCGTTCTGTAATAACATCATCACGCCACTGATGCACCAAAGTCAGAATGAAGAGAGCAAAATTGTGGCAGAATCAGGAAGCGAGGCAGATTCTACCCTCCCACCTTATCTCATTTCCTTCCCTTGGCTGCACCAGCAGCTCTCTCTGGAGTGAATTGTACCAGATGATCATCATACAAATGTGAGGGGCAAAGTCAAGGAAGGGGCGGCAGTGTGTCAACTTGCCCATATTTCAGGAAAGGAAAGGCAGCCTTGGGTTATGAGCCCCACACTCCGCCAGCCCCAAGGCGCTACATTCAAGCTTCCCGGCCGGGTTGAGAATTCTCTTTCACCTGAAGGATCTGGAGCCTCTGCCTATTCTCATTAAGCTGTTGCTACTGCAATGAGCAGAAGCTGTCAAAATACGGAAGATTTAAGTGCCTGCGTGGAGGGGAAGAGAAAGAGACGGAAGAAAGAGGGCACCCTCTGCTCAGTGGTGAAGAGCAAATTTTTTTTGACAAGAATCAGAAGCAGACTTTGCAGGATGAATAGCTTTCACAAAATCTAACATCACAAAATGTCTAATTGGCACGTGGCTTCAGCATGTTTTATTCATCCTTTCCTAAATGGTTTCCAATGTTTTGTCAAGAACAATTTGCCATCTTACAAAGCATCGATTAGAGCTGTCTTTGGGTTACTGTTTGGTATCACCCTGGTGAAATATTCATAAAGACGCATTTAAGCAAAGGATGGAAAAGGAAAGAAAAGCCGCCAAGCACTGTTGGGCTACAGGGAGGCCTCTGTGGATCTCTTTCCAGAGGAAACGTGGAAAGGGTAATCCTTGCTTAACGACCAGCCAACTTTATGCCCATTTGAAGTGATGATGCCCATGGAACAGGTGCCTTTACAGCCCATAAAGCATTGCTGACCATGGCAAATGGTCATACTGCCCCCTTACCTGACCCCATGTCAGAGAAGTCAGCTTTATGATGGTCATGTGGCTGTGAGGTGCAATGAAAGGGTTTTAACAATACGGCATTTAGTCAATAACGGTTGTGAAAAAGACCAGAATATTTTCTTCCGTCAATGGGTGCCTCAATTTATGACCATAACAATTCAATTATGACCATAAGTCAGGGACTATCTGTATCCCGAACCAAAGCAGGATTCTTTCCCCCCTACTCTTTGTTTGGACCATTGGTACCTGGACTTCAGTTCAAAAGGCAATTTTCACACGAAAATAAAAACTAGCCTTCTAGTCTGGAAAACACCGTACAGAAAGAAAGAGAGATGGTGTCACTGTGTAAGAAATTTTATGAACTGGAATAGCCGTAGCAACAAATTAGCCAGTGAAAATTGTTTTTGATTAAGACGCGGTTGTGTGAGGCATGTGGTCCAGCCTAGGTCTGGGCGTGTCTGAGTCTTCTCTATATTGTTTTTTCTGATCTCCAAGTTAAGAGTTGTTGATGTTCCCCAGAACTGAATGAAACTGTACGTATCATGTTTAATGAAGAGAAGGACAAGGGGTGACATGATAGCAGTATTCCAATATCTCAGGGGCTGCCACAAAGAAGAGGGAGTCAAGCTCTTCTCCAAAGCGCCTGAAGGCAGGACAAGAAGCAACGGGTGGAAACTAATCAAGGAGAGAAGCAACCTAGAACTAAGGAGAAACTTCCTGACAGTTAGAACAATTAACCAGTGGAACAACCTGCCTCCAGAAGCTGTGGATGCTCCAACACTGAAAGTCTTTAAGAAGAGACTGGACAGCCATTTGTCTGAAATGGTATAGGGTTTCCTGCCTGAGCAGGGGGTTGGACTAGATGACCTCCAAGGTCCCTTCCAACTTTATTATTATTATTATTATTATTATTATTATTATTATTATTATTATTATTATTATTATTATTATTATTATATTTTATAAAGTTTTTCTAAACTATGCCTCCTGCTCATTTTGAATGTGTGCTTATTTTGGGGGCTTGTTTTTGCACTGGAAAGCTGTAAAACTCTAACAGATGGGGAGAGGGGAAATGGGCAGCAGAGAGTGTGGTTTATTAAAGTGTCAAGGTTGGAGACCCTGGCTGCTCTAAAGCATGGCTTCACCACCATTGGCCTTCCTCTGCTTCAAGTTGCCTTCCCCCAGCCCTAGCCACGCACCTGGAGAAAGAAGAAGCTCTGCTTCTTTGGTAGGTTGAGAGGGGAGGAAAGGCAAGGACCCCTCCATTGAGAGAGGAGAGGAGCCAAGCTAACCCAGGTACAAGATAGCTCCTGCGAGGCGGAGAAACCAAAAGGGACAACCGAGCAGAACCTGCTGTAGGAGCTGCCGAGGCTGAGCCCGAGGGGGAGGGGGGGTCAAGCGCGTCATCAGTCTGGAGTCCCTTCAGCCCACAAGAGATCTAAACCCAGCCCACCTTGAATTCTCTTGACTCTTATTTACCACCAATTCGTTTTGACCATTAGTAGTTCAGATTCTTATAGAGAATGTTAGCATGCAATAAACCTGTAGTCATTTGAACTGCCTTGACTCCTGATTGACAGCCTTTTAAACATCAGGCCATTGGCTCAAGACAGGCTTTTTTGTACTAGCCTTATCAGGTCTGGAAAATGCCTGTTTTTGCTGCATGATTAGATCCTGAACCTGCAGCCTGGCAGAGGACCCTCACAAGCAAGCAGAAACCTCTTACTCTGCTTCAGGCTCGGCTGGAATGTGTTCAGGCAGCTATATAAATTTGTTCATTAAAAAAATAAATAAGCACCTCTTTAAATAGACTTGGCAAAGGTGTTTCTTATCCAAAACAGTAAACCTTGAGCGCTTGGACACTTTATGTTCTTAATTTTCTGCGCTTATGTGGACCATTATCAAGTTTCATCCACAAACAAAAATATTTCTGCCTCCAAAGGAATGTCTGCCCAAAGCTATCAGTCTCTTTTTTGCAACAATTATTGGATGTGAATCAATAACCAGCAGGTGTTTTCATTCCAGGTGCTTCCAGATGGAAGCTGTTCCCAGGGTTACTCAAAGGAAGGTGTTGGACAGCTATGCCCTATTCCGCTCTTTCACTGCTTTGGCCAGTGTGTGTGAATGTGAGATAAGACAAAAGATGGGGAAAGGAGAGGGAAGACAGATGACTTACAAATGCTGGAGAGACTGAGTCAGGCAATTGCACAATACAAGCCTCACCTGGAAATTTTATCTTAATGCAAGTGTGCTACCATTGTGTATGGTGATGCTTATCGGAGAGGGATAAAGCAACTCTGCAAATGCAATTTGTCTCTTTGTTGCTTGGGAAAAAGGTACTTTGGGTGGGAGGCAACAGCGAAGGCCCAAAGAACTGCTTGATTGCTCTGCTCAAGATGAGGATGTGATGGTTTTCTCCCACGTCGTGCAGGTGTGCTCTTCAAGAGCATGGAGGACAATTCCTAGGCCGTGAGTTTTTCTGGCTAATTGTTCCAAGAAATCTCAGAAAGAATAAAACTGATACATGCTAGAGTGCCTAGTAGTTTGTGTGTTTACCACAATCTGCAGTTTTTCTAGATTCACTTGACCGCCATCGCTTTCACATGGGCCTAGACCAGGGGTAGGCAACCTTGGCTCTTTGATGA
The DNA here is from genome assembly GCF_001527695.2 of Protobothrops mucrosquamatus. Taxonomy (NCBI): domain Eukaryota; kingdom Metazoa; phylum Chordata; class Lepidosauria; order Squamata; family Viperidae; genus Protobothrops; species Protobothrops mucrosquamatus. The sequence continues at coordinate 826,875 of NW_015386428.1, forward strand.
CTCGTGGACTTCAACTCCCAGAATTCCTGAGCCAGCATCCTAACCTCATGATCCACCACACCCCTCTGTGTGTGGTTGATGAAGGAAAGGACATTCTCAAAAACACAACAGCTTTTTCTGCGATATGCCAAGCATCTTCCATGGCCTTTTGCAAGATCCTTCCTATGGATTGACTTCTTCTTTACTACTTTTGATTAAAATATAAATATGAGGCTGGCATGTGTCACCTTGTAAATAAACTGAATTTATTTACTAAGTAATTTGAAGACATCCTTCTGACCCGCTCTGCAGTCTGCTCTGGTTTTCTCCTGAATTATCTGGTCTTGTTTTCTAACTTGCCATTTAATATTTGCATTAAAACGGCAAATGTGATTCAATATAAATTAACACAACAACGACAAATTTAGTATTTAGTAAAAATATTAAATTGTTTAGCATTGTCAAAATTTTATTGAGGTGTTCTTAGAACACAACATGCAAAACTGGTTAAATAACATTAAAGCGGTGATGGGAACCGATAAGGCTGTTTGTGAGACGGAGGAAAGCAAGTAGTGGGGACCTGAGATCATTTGGGCCAATTATTTAACATAATTTCATAAACATCCCGGAGTCACACATGCATAGTAAGAGAGGTTTGTAGGGTGAGGAAATGAGAGCAGATAATTCAGGAGAAAATCAGAGCAGACTGCAGAGAGCGCCAGAGGGATGTCTTCAAAGAGACAGAACAAGCATTAAAGTGGCAAATGTGATTCCATATAAATTAACATAACAATGACATTGTTAACTTGGTTGTAGGAGGAGGAGGGGGAGGGGGAGAGGAGGAGGGGGAGAAGGGGAAGGAGAAGGGGAAGGAGAAGGAGATTCTATTCTGAGAATGGTTGAAAAGGAGATTGAAAACAACCCTGATAGTATCCCTATGGTCTTGCACCAGTCTATGATGCAGCCATACTGGAAAACTGTAGAGAGCTCTCAAACTAGGTATCATATTTTAAATGAATACATTTATATAACAGGCCTCGGTTTATATTGACGACCAGGTCTATGGGGGCAACCAGGTCTATGGGATCATAACTGTGGTTTATAAAAAGTTAGGCTGCATGGAGAACATTTTTCTCTTCATGTGCAATAATTTGAACATCAGAAAATCCCCAAGGGCAGCCCTCCAGATGTTTCAAGTTGCACCTGAAAAGAGGAGAGGGACAGCTCCTGCTCAGCCACTCCTCTTCTCTGAAAGCATTTCAGACCCCTCCCTGAGGGTCACTCAGGTTACTAAAAACAATGAAGCACATGACACCTCAAGGTATGGCTCTCCCTTCCTTCCTCCCCCCCAATCCCCACTGTGCTTGCTTACAGTTTCTCATTTGTGCAAAGCTTCTGCCTCAGCAATCTGCCAGCTCTCATTACCTGGCAGGTAGGAGAAATTGCTGGTGACACTTTACTTAGGCTGATAACAGGGTGCACCTGGTACATCGTTCCTGTTCCTGCCTCCCCACGCAGGATGTGGCTGGGCTGGTGGAGAGCAGCCCTTCATTTCAGCAACAAGGGTGTGGAATACAAAAGAGGCAGCCCGTGAAAGCTCAGGATGATGAAATTCTTCGGCTCGGGGTGCACGACAAACAATAGCAAGCGGCCTCTGCTGCATTTGGAATGTGAGTGCAAGACACACTCCTAATTGCAGGAGAGGGAGGAGGGACACAAATAGCCCGGTGGCTCTGGAACAACAGAGCTCTGAAATTGCAGACACCAATTTGCTGCCACCGGTTCCTTTGCCTGCTCTGGTCCAATTCTCTCTGTGGACAATCCAAATCATCTTTTCTTCCTTTGATGTAGGCTTTTTTTTTTAAATGAATCTTTTGCAGCCACCAGTCCTTGGAGGGAAGAAAGACACTAAGAGAGACCTCCCCCTTTGGCTTTCTTGTCTTATCCTTGATTTGTTCACGAGGATCTTGCCCCAAATCCTGGCTCAGGTCATTCTCACTGGTTCTTGGTTTCATCATTGCAAGGGGAACCTCCCTGTGGTTTATTCAAATAATAGTTCATCAGGACTGAGTCGTGCTTAATCCAGAAGCAGCCTGAGTTGTGATTGTCATGACAGGCTTGTGTTCTTCTCAGACAGACTTCTGTGGTACACCACATGGAATGGCCACATCTTCTAGCCACGGAGGGTGAACAGATCAGCAAACTGAACGCACTTGAAAGGTCATTTTTGTGAGGGGTTACTGTCAGATTAGTGTGGCCAGAAGGAAGTGACCAGGGCCTGGATCCTGAACTGTTGGTTGAGTGAACCGTAGAAGGCGAGGCAGAGCGTGGAAGGGACCGGCATCCTGACTGGGAATTAGGACCAGCGTTGGGGAGGAGGAGCGAGGCTGTGTGCATTAAGGGAGGACAACCCGGAAGAGAGCAGATTGAAGGCACCTTCTTTCTCTTCGCCACCCTCCAAATCGGGTTTCCTGGACAGGTGCCAGCCCCAGAAGTGAGTGGAAGACTCTGGAAGTAAAAGAGGGCAGGGTGGAAGGGAGGGGAGTATTTGCCTGTTCCTGTAATGGGCCAGGTTGGTTCCCACAGCACTCTGAGTGGCAAGCTCTCCCACTGACTGGGCTGTGGGAGCATGAAACGCATGTCCTTATTTGGGGGCCCCTCCTCAGAAAGGCTGGGGGCAGCCCTGGGGAGCCTTCACAAACTGCTAATGAATTCTTCATTTTAGCATGCCAGAAGTTGTTGGCCGTAGGTGAACAACCATCACATCAACAAGTTTCACACTGAGTCCACGACCTTGATTCCCTTTTACCCACTTTCTCCTGGGTCAGACCGCGCTCGACTGCAAGCAGTCCTCAACTCACGGCCACTGGTGGGGTGACCGCTCAAAGTTACAAGGGTGACGTGCCTGTTTTTCATGCCGATGACCGTCGCAGCCTCCCCGTGCTCCCGCGATCAAAATTCGGCAACTGCTGCATATTTATGACAGTTGCAGTGGTTCTGGGGTCCTGTGATCCACTTTTGTGACCTTCTGACAAGCAAAGTCAACGGGGAAGCCAGATTCACTTAATAACCGTGTTACTAACTTAACACCTGCAGTGATTCACTTAACAACTGTGGCAAGAAAGGTCGTAAAATGAGGCAAAGCTCAGCTAACAACTATCTTGCTCAGTAACAAAAATTTTGGTCTGGACTGTGGTCAAAAGTCAAGGGTTACCTGTACCGGCATGAGCGGAGGAGATTTTAGTCCCTTTCCATCGCTTGTATACGTTGTATTAACATGGGGTATTATGAAAGCAGGATCAGAGACCTTCAACCGCCCTGACATCCCCAAACCGGCTGGGAACCCTTGGGAGCCAAGAGTAGGGAAGCAGCACCATCTAGTGGTCACATGCAGAAACATGGCACTTCCAGAGTTGATCCAGCAGGGAGAGTCAGCCTTGTTTGGATTCTGGACCCAAGAAGAGGCAGTTCTAGTGCAGTCACAAAAGGCTTTGAGGCATCTAAATTCTCTTTAGGGAAACCTGTGAAAACTTTCTCATTGTACAGAGTAAACAAAATATTACAAGACAGCCAGTCTGGTGTGCTGGTGAAGGCACCAAGCTAGAGTCCGTGTGTTCTCTCTCTGCCTGGGCACAAAGTCAGCGGGGTGATCTTGGGCCAGTCAAGAAGAAGGCAAGGGCAAACCACTTCTCATCCGGAGTCAACGTCGATTTGGAAGTACAAATTACAAAGATACAAGGTCTATGGAGATTCTCAGTCATCCAGGTCATGAGTGTCCCAAAGGTGCTTTTTCCAAAGGACCCTGGACTTCCTTTGTTTTTGCTTGAAGACATTTTGCTTCTCATCCAAGAAGCTTCTTCAGTTATCTTATTGGATGAGAAGCGAAATCTCTTTTGAAAAGAGTCCTTTAGAAAAAGCATCTTTGGGACTACAAAGATACAAGTTTTATAATGACTGATTTGATGCTTTATATAAGCTATGATTTGCTTCCCATGGTTTATTCAATAAACTACACTTTCCTAATCCATAAACCATGACTTTCAAAACAGATTGGCTGGATTCACATAAGATGCTGAATTTTAAAAATAAAACCACATTGTGGCCTAAATCAGTACATGAGTGGCCGAGCCTGGATGAAAACACGTACTTCCTCCTAGTTCTTCTTTTATGTAAGTAGTGGTGTGTTAAATAACAATCAGAATGTCATAAGATTTTTGTTCAAGGGAAGGAACCCTTTTGGCCTCTCATAATCCCTGATGACCGGTCGGGGGTGACCATATTTGGCCATGGCTGAAAGATGTGGAATTCCACAGAATTTAGAGATCTCCTTTCTTGCTCTTTCCTTTCTTCATTTCTAGAGGTACAAAAATGAGAAGAAATTGCTTTTTTGAGCCTTACTCCCTCAGCCCCAGAAGCAGGAACTGAATTGGCCCTGAGATGATCTATAAGCAGATGAGGGAAGGGCTGTTAAGAGATCATCTTGCGGAGGAGAAATGTTCCCCAAGTTTGATATTAACCGGGGTTATTAAGCAGAGGTCAGTTATTGCCCAAGAAGACCAAGATACCACCAAAAGATCTACATTGGAGCCTACGCAGAGAATTTTTCCCAGGGGGAAATGGAAGCTCCACCTCTCTGAGTTGACTGCGGGTAATCCTTGACTTACAACAGTTTTTTTTAGTGGCTGTTCGAAGTTATACCAGCACTGAAATATAACAACAGTGAAAAAATGAATAATGACTAATTTTTCACACTTATGAGAGTTGCAACTTCCCCGTGGTCAAAATTTGGATGCTTGGTAACTGGCCTGTATTTATGACGGTCGCAGCGTCCTGGGGGGGGTGTCCCGGGATCCCCTTTTGCGACCTTCTGACAAGCAAAGTCAGTGGGGGAAGCCAGGCTCGTTTAAACAACCATGTAACGAACTTAACAGCCACAGTGATTCACTTAAAAACGGTGGCAAGAAAGGTTGTAAAATGGGGCAACACTGTCTCCTCACTTGGCAACAGAAATTTTGGGCTTAATTGTGGTTTAAGTTGAGGAATCCCAGTCTCGGCCACTTTAGAGACTGCTTTTGAATAACCTGACATATTTTGCCCATCCATGTTCAAAGTGAGACTGAAAGGACCGGAAGGAGTGAATTGTTACATCCTGGAAACCAGCAGCCTCTGGTGGTGGTACATGATGGGAAGAAGGTTGTTGCAAGTCTTATTCACAACTCCTTGATGAGAAGTTACAGCCACATTTCTTACTGCTGGAAGCCACATCAACTGTTTGCTGTGCTGCAACAATGGAAAACAAAGACTACTTCTTCTTCGGAGGTTTCTACTGATGTGGGTGACAGGGAGAAATAGCCCCGACACCCAAAATCTGCCTCTTCTTCCTGGATTAGGGCCACGTGTGTCATCAGTCTTGTTCTGAGAAACAAAAGTAGCCCCGCACTTCCTTCTTCTGAATTAACATTTGAAAAGCTGCTAACAAACCCCAAAGAGGGAAGGATCCTTCGGGGCTGGGCCAAGGATAGGTAGCTTCATTATAGGGTTAGGGTTTCTTCCTTTTCTTTTTCAAATGACGCTTGAAAACTCAGGGTCTATGGTTAATTGAGACACAAGCAGAAAAATCCTGTATGCAGTTAAATGACATCAGTCTAAACTTCTTGCAGTTTTATATAGCCCAGCTTTAAGGAGAAGTTTAAAAGTATAATCAGACAGGCTGAATTGTTTTTTATGCGTAACAGCTAGGAAGCCACAGCAGAGACGTTTCCCATGAATTTGGTGGACTATGGTATGATCATTGAGTGTAGAATAACAATAAAGGTTTGTTCTTTGTTTACAAATTTATTCGCCACTCATCCTACCACAGGGTAACTCCGGCTTATAGCCTACGTGTTGATTGTTAAAAACCTCTGCAGGAAAAATCCAAAGATTTGCTAGAGAATCGTGCAGGCCCTTTTATTTTATTTCAAGGGATGTGACTGCAGCATGGTTGTCATCTAAAAACAGGTTTTTCTTATTTCCAACTTCTGCCATAATGTTGAGGCTCTGGCACTGCCTTTAGATGTGCCAGTTTAACTCTGTGGAGAGCTGCTTGTTTAAAGTAAAGTACAAATGGCTCTTGTGCTCCTGAGAAGCTTCCTCTGATGAATACAAATGTATGTAACTGGAGAAGCCATTGATTTATCTCCTGCCTGTGAATATCGATGTCCAGCTGGAAGTAGAAGGATGGCCTAGCTGGAAGAGCTCTGATCCCCGAAGACAATTTATAGCTCCTCTTACAAAGAATTTTATGTGAGTTTTAATACGAAAGTTACTCTGAGTGGCAGATGCAGTTTTTACTAACATTCATTCACAGAATTGGGCCACACCTGGAATACAGCATCCAGTTTTGGCCACCACAATATAAAAAAGATGTTGAGACTCTGGAAAGACTGCAACAAAGATGATTAGGGGGCTGGAGGCTGAAACATATGAAGAGCGCTTGCAGGAATTGGCTATGTCTATCAAAGAGAAGGGCCAGGGGAGACACGATAGCAGTGTTTCAATATTTGAGGGGCTGTCACAGAGAGGAGGGGGATCAAACTATTTTCCAAAGCACCAAAAGGCCAGACAAGGAACAATGGATGGAAACCAATCAAGGAGAGATTCAACCTAGAAATAAGGAGAAATCTTTTGACAGTGAGAACAATCAACCAGTGGCACAATTGTGGGTGCTTCATCACTGGAGGCTTCAAGAAGAGACTGGACGACCAGAAATGATCTAGAGTAGGGATGTCAAACTGCCGGCCCACGGGCCGGTTGCATCATACAGAGGCTGCGCCCACCCTAGCTCCGGCAATGCAAAAAAAGTCACGATACATCGCAACACGTCACGTGACATGGCGAGTTTGACACCCGTGGTCTGCTTTTTCAAAAGGCAACTACACTTTCTTTGTGTTTGCTTGAAGACGTTTCGCTTCTCATCCAAGAACTTCTTCCGGTCTGACTGAATGGTGGAGAATTTTTTTTTAATCCACTATTCAGTCAGAACCGAAGGAGCTTCTTGGATGAGAAGTGAAACGTCTTCAAGCAAAAACAAAGAAAGTGTAGTTGCTTTTTGAAAAGCATGGGGAAGCATGGAACTACCTCCCTGGAGGAAAGGCTGAAGCCGCTGGCTGTGTGGAAGCATCCTCGGGACGGTTGGGGTGCTGCACTTACTCTCTCACCGTTCTTTGTGCTTATCCCCTTTCTTTTTGCACGTCATTTTTGTAGTGCAAATAGCAATGAGGCCATTTTATGAAGGGTTGATATCCTCTGAATAAATAAAATAAGCTGGGCCTGTTCATCTAAAGGCCAGGATATAGCAAAAATATTGTTTCCTCTGACACAAAGGTCATTACTTTGGCTGTTGACTGAGGAAGGGCTGCCACGAAAGATGAGAGCCCTGCCCAGCTGACCTTTTGCATTTCATGTATTCAAAGGCACAACCTCTCAAGTTAATCTGGGAGAAATTCTGAGCAATCAGATCAGCTGGCGAAAATAAAGCTACTCTTTCTGCATTTTATTCTGTTACTCCTGTCTAGGAGTGTTCCGATATTTGAGGGGCTGCCACAAAGAAGAGGGGGACAACTTATTCTCCAAAGCACCTGAAGGCAAAGACAAGAAACAATGGAGAGAAACTAGTCAAGGAGAAAAGCAACCTGGAATTAAGGAGAAACTTCCTAACAGGGAGGACAATTAAACCAGTGGAACAGCCTGCCTCCAGAAGTTGTGGGTGCTCCATCACTGGAGGTTTTCAAGAAGAGATTGGACAACAATTTGTCTGAAATGGTATAAGGTCTCCTGCTTGAGCAGGGGGTTGGACTAGAAGGCCTCCAAGGTCTCTTCCAACTCTTATTCTATTATCCTATGGAAATGCCAACTGCATTATATCAAGCTGTTCACAGGTTGTGGGTCCCCTTTGACAGAACATGTATTCTCACTGGAATGTTCTGGTTGTGGCCTCTGTTCTTACAGCAATTGTTTGTCTCTACTTTGTAATCCAGGGAAGAGGAACAAGGAGGCAGCAATGTTTTGTTTTGTCTGTTTGTGTGCTGTTTCTTTGATCTGACACTTCCCTGCAGTTGGTCCCTTGAAACTTCTTCCCACAGTGATGGATGATGATGATGCACATCACCATAGTTACTGAGGGGAAAAAAACTTGTTTTTTTCTGTAAGAAACTACAAGAAATTGCATCACTTTCTAAGGCAAACAAATTACAAAACTGAGTCATTTCTGCCCAACTAGAAAACGTGGAGACCAGAAAGAAACAAGGGATATGCAATGTGAGGCATAGTGGATTTTGCAAAAAAAAAAGTGCCTGATTCAATGGATCTGTTTTTAAGAAATTATTTTTTTAAAGTTTAAAACTTAGATGTCATCAGAAGGTTTTCAAACACCTAAAAGGCATATTCTGGTCTTGGAATGTGAGATGTTGCTGAATGTTTAAGCATCTCTCGATTGTCTTGTGCCCAGTTCTGAAATTGATTGCAATGTTTCCATACTGTCGCTTTGTTTGGGCAGGAGATTCGGAGCATGTTATGTTCTATAGTTGCAGCACTGCATCCTGGCTGAGCCTTTAGGAGTCTAGGGATGAGCAGGGGAGGGTTAGTCTATTGATGTACAAGGATATCGTCTCATGTTTTCTTTTCATCAACTCAGATGAAAGGCAGTTAATGCTCTCTGCCAGCCTATATCACCACTAAAGGAGAATATTTGTAGCTCAGGGCTGAAATGAGGGGTCCCTGATGCTCCCTGAGCTTGGTTGTGTTTTTGCAGACATTTCATTACCCAAACTAGGTAATATCATCAGTGCTAGAAGGGGGGCTTGTATATAAACAGAGAGCAAACCGCCACTCCTTTCTAGCACTGATGGTGTTACCTGGTTTGGGTAATGAAAGGTCTGCAAGAAAACAGCCGAGCTCAGAGAGCATCAAGGACCCCAATACCACCAAATACTAAGGTTTTCCCACCTGAAATACAGGGGTTCTGACTTGGCAAATTTGGGGCTGCCCTGGTCCACTGAGGATCCCAGTAGCATGGACTACTGCACTACTCCTGTCCTCAGCCCCCTTCACAAAACAGCTGGAGGAGGAAGGCAGCGATTCAGAAACTGTGGCTGGTGGGAAACAGGTGTGACTTTCTTCCCAAAAACCTGTTTGGCATCCCTGAAGGGGAAACTCCTGCTTTTGGGGAGGGGGGCAATCTGAAGCACAGCCAAGAGGAAAGGGTCAACTGACTGACCAAGGGCCGTGGCCCCATCGCATGCTTCATAGCAAGGACATTTCAAATGCCTCCCCACATCTAACACTAAACCTATTTTAGATATTTCTTTAAAAGGAAGGTTACACATTCACGATTGTAGGTCTGCCTGATGTGGCTTTTGGGGGAAACTTCAACGAAGTGTGTCTAAATCCAACTGGTTTTACTGTACTGGGAAATACAGAGCCCGAGCCCACAACGTCCCAAGTGGAGGGTGGCTTGTTTGTGCTTAGGACCAGCCACGGCCATGGAGGAAAGCATTTCCCAAATGGAGAAGCCTTTGACCCATGTGCTCTTCAGCTGTGGGGCTTGCAACAGGTTTTCTGTTATGGGAAGTGACTCATGCTGCCTTGTTGGAAACCTTGTAAAAGACTTCTTGCCAACTCCATGTTCCAGTTAGCACGTTCTGTGGTCTCGTGGGGTATCTTCCGTTCACTCTTGCCCCACAGATGACTTCAGAGCCTATGGAGCCTCTTGAATGCCCTTCATAGCCTAGCGGGATGCCTCATAACAAACCAGAATCAATGTTGAAAGATGTTGAGACTCCGGAAAGAGTGCAGAGAAGAGCAACAAAGATGATTAGAGGACTGGAGGGTAAAGCATACGATGAATGGTTGTGGGAATTGGCTCTACTCTATGTCTAACTCTAATGAAAAGAAGGACTAGGGGTGACATAACGGCAGTGTTACAATATTATAGAGAAGAGGGAGTCAACCTATTCTCCAAAGCACTCAAGGGCAGAACAAGAAGTAATGGATGGAACTTATCAAAGAGAGATCCAGCCTAGAACTAAGGAGAAATTTCCTGACAGTGAGATTGGGCAGCCATTTGTCTCCTGTTTGAACAAGGAGTTGGACTAGAAGACCTCCAAAGTCCCTTCCAACTCTGTTATTGTTCTATATCAATGACTGGCTGTTGGTAATATTTTGGAAAAGGCAGAATCTACTATCTAATATATCTGCTAATGGAAGAATTCAATAATAGATGTTAGGTTACTATGGCTGTTCTGATATCTTAGAATAATACTTTGCATTGTTCATTTTATAGTAGTGATGTCAACTCTACAATGAGTGTCGCCGCAGCCATTTTTCTTCTCGTTCTAGGTTGCCACATAGGAGGGAGGGGGGGTTGCCCAGGTGCTTCTGTCTCATGGGAACCAAGGTCATCTACTGCTCCCGCCAAGTGAATATATTGGGGAACGTAGTTTGCTTGCATAGTTTTGTGGGTGGGCCATTATACTTTGTAATTGGGTAATTGTTACTTGTGTATTCAGACTTGGTTTCACTTTTGACCATGCCAGTACTTTGTAACTAATAAACATGTTCTTTGAGGAATTTTCAAGCCTCAGAGTTCTGCTTTATTTGTCTCTGTCTGTCAGAACAATGACAAAAGAATTCATTAGTAAACTAGTGACCATTGATCTGTATAAAATACTATAATATAAGGTAGATTTTTTTTGCCTTTTGTCTTTTTCCCTTAGTTTGATTTGACGTTTGAAGTTGCCTTTCTTCATGCTAGCTGAGCACACCCGCCTTCCTCTGTCTTCCCTTTCATCATGAGCAGCATGAACAAGCCTGCCACAGCTCCCACTTCCACTGATGCCGTTCTCTAGGCCACTGAAGCTTCTGAGATCCCCCACCCATAGTGGTAATCCACCAAATTAACACATTCTGGTAGACCAGGAGTAGGCAACCTTGGCTCTTTTATGACTCGTGGACTTCAACTCCCAGAATTCCTGAGTCAGCCAGGATCGTCCCAAAGTGTTCGCTACACCTGCTCCTCTAAAAAGAACTGATCCGTGGAACCGATGGTATTTTTGGAAGGAATATCTGTCCTAAAGTTCTTGTATGAGGTACAGAGTGAGCCTGATGAATCCACCACTTCCATGGCCAAGGCACAGATGATCGTATGTCCAGCTCAGAGGAGTGGTCACTGAGGACTAGCTTCTTTTCTCTCAAAGGCTAGTGGAAACCATTCCTGCCTGCAGTGAGCATACCACCAAATGATGCAATAAACAACCTCTTGCTCGGCAAATGAAACTTTGACAGTCGTGTGGAATTGGGCAATAAGCTCGCTTTTCCCAATCACGGCCCATCCTTTCCCCTGCCGGACCTTCTCAGCAGCCATGGGGGGCTTGGCTCAGCTCTATCCCAGCAGGACATCTGTCCTCCTCCTTCTGCCCTGGGTCAGCTTTGCCTCTTGTCTCTGAGTAACAGCTCTGCACTGGAGGGCAGCCGAGGCCTCATTCACACAACAGACTCAACCAGGTTCCTGAATGACCAAGCAATCTTCGGATGGACCAGATTCACCCAACCTCTAAAAGAAACAAAAAACTTTCCATTAACACCTACCGAGCCTGTGGTGATGGGCACAAGCCTCGGATGGATCCAGACCTGTCCGGGTTAAGGACGTCATTTGAACGCAGCCAAGTTATAGATAGTCCTCGACGTGACTATTTGAAGTGACAATGGAACTGAAAAAAGAGTCCTGTCACATATTTATGACAGTTGCAGTGTCCCGGGGCCACATAATCACCTTTTATGGCCTTCTGACAAGTAAACTCAATGGGAAAGATAGATTCATTGTGTTACTAACTTAAAAATTGCAGTGATCCACTTAACAACTGTGGCAAGAGAGGGCATAAAATGATGCAAAACTCACTTAACAACTGTCTCAGCAACACAAACTTTGGGCTCAGTTTGAAGACTACCTGTATCCTTGTCACATTTTTAATCTCTGTGAAATATTGAACTCTTTGGGGAAAGGACAAGGCCAGCCCATCCTATCTCATCCAGAACACTAGACACGTGGCGCCCACCCACACGTGGCTCTTCCAATTTCTGAGCAGGCTCAGCCCGTGGGGGCCACGAAGGTGTGGATTGCTCCACCAGCACTACGCTGGGCCAGGCTCTATAAAAGCCAGGAGGGAGGGGGAAGCCAAAGGAGGAGTGTGCACACCCTGTGTGTTTGCTGGTCAGCCACAGAGTTCCTTCCTTCCTGAGAGTTGGGCAGATAAAAGCCTTGAGCAGCATTTTGCAATCACCTTGCTCGGAGAGAGAGAATAACGACAGCTTTTGGCGGTGGGAGGATCATTTTTCCTCCAGGGGAAGCAGGGCAGCTCGCTGGCAGAGGAGTCCTCTCCAGGGAGCAGAGCTGTGGCACCTGAACTGGCCTAAGGTAAGGGCTGGGCATCGCAGCCTCTTCCATCTTTCCAGGGACCCTCGCACCACCTTACGTGCCGCGGCTACGCACAGAGTGTAGCTGTGTGCCAACAGGGGTGCCTGTGTGCCTTTTGCCTGCAGCTGCCGCTAAAGTCTTGCCGGACTGAGGAGCAGCCAGATGGCAAGGGTTTGGCAAGGTGCCACTTGCTGAGTGCCCAGCCACAGCCATGTGGGGACGGGGGGCGATGGGGTGCTGCATGCCAGGAGGCCGGATTGCAACTAAAATGGCTGGCTAGGAGCAGCTGGGAAGTTGCTCTGGCAGGATCACCAAACCAAGCCAGATCCTTGAGATGCCTGATCCCTTTTTGCCTACTGGTTTCAGCTGGGGGGCTCCTGTTGCAAAGATAGAATGGAGGGGGGGATTCAATTTGACAGCATTTTCAAGGGTGGGGGTGATAAGCGTTGCTCAGGATCCTCCTAGTTGATAGGTGGAGAGTCACACTTCCAGGCAGACAAATCTCCAGGCCACCTCAACTGGAAGGGCTGGTGGTCCAGTCTGCTGTCAAATTTTCTTTGCCTTTCTTCCTTTTTTTGTTAAGATTGCCATAGTATAAAATAAAAATAAAAATAAAGGCAGTAGAGAAATTGGAAAGGGAAAGAAAGGGGAAGGAGAAGCAGAGGCTTAAGGAGGAAAGCAACACAGCAGTGTGCAGTCCACCCAGTTGTCTGTGGTTCGGGTTTCCATGATGTACGTGCCCACATATAGCCGGATGCTTTCTTGGAGTTGGGCACCGTCCTTTCCAGGATGAAGATCTATAGGGATTCCTGGGTCAGGACCAGGTGGGACGGCTTCCCGAAACAAGCCACTGCTTTGAATTCACGCTTCTTATGTCGAGCAGTGCTAGGGGAAGAGGGCCCATCCCTGGACACAAAAGCCACCTTTGGTGAACACTCTAGTCACCCGCCCGGTCCTGTGTCAGCTCCCTTCCACTCCCTCCGGCAGTCCTGCAGCTGCCGAAGCATCTCAGACGAGCAGCAGACTGTAACTCCACCCAGAGTCGCTTTGCAGATTGAGATGGGCAGCGTATAAATTTAATAAATATGTTGATGTCGAATCTATGCCTCTGTTTATACAAGCCAGGATTGTGTTAGCTTTTTTTGGCGGCGGCGGCTACACACTGCTGGCTCATGGTTAAGTGATCGTCCACTTGCCTCATGCCCAGCCCAGATCTCTGGGCAGATCACCACACTAACCCACCAGACAATCCTCAGAGATAAAGGCAAAATTCTGTACTCAGTGGGAAGACTCAGTTCAGAGAGGTGATGCCTAGCTTGGCACAGGATCATGCCAAAGGGGCTGGAGAGTTTTTAAGAGGCCATGAGCCATCCCTGTGAGGCAGTGACTATGTAACTTCAGTCTCAATGGGCAGGTTATGGTACATTAGCGATATTCTGCATATGCTAATTGGTCCTTCCCTGGAGAATTCAGCTTAGCTTTAGCAGCTTCATGCTGATGCCCAAAAGCTGGAAACCAGACAAAAAGGTGCAAGGCTCAGACTGGGTCTGCCAAAGAAAAGCAAGTTGAATATGTTTAGCCTAGAATGCAGATCATTCGGTGACTATGTTAAAATTCTAGACAAATATTTTTTATTTTTTTATTATTTCTTGAATGGGCAACCCCAGAATGTAGAACCACCAACTCAACAATATTTTTAGTGTAGTGAAACTTGATGCCACAGCAGGCAGAGGCACAGAGAAGCCCAGGATGTTGTCAAGAAGGTGCTAATGCCCCTTTGTGTGGGTACACAAAAAGAGGATGAAATCCTAGCCTTTTACCGCCTTCCTCTTTGGGGCCCCACAGTCAGCCCCAGGCTGTGTTCCTACCGGTCATCCATGTCCAGAGCCAGCCAAATCCCGCAGGAGGGGCAGGCCTTAGGGCAAAGGGCTGGAAGCTGCCTGAATGTCTCTTTCTGTAAATTGCAGGATTAAATGTTACGTTGCCTGAGCCAAATCATGAGAAGCACGTGGGAACCCTGGTCAAAGATGCTGGGATGCGCTCTTTTGCTCCTCTGGATGCCAGGAGGTAGGTGCTCGTGGGCCCTGGCAGGGGCAGCCATGGGGAAAGGGCAGGCCGCCACTTTTGGCAGCCAGCCAGTCGCCCAGCACTTTGCCATCCATTGCTTCCAAGTCTTTTCTCCCTCTTCAGCAGGGTCCCTCTCCTGCAGTCACTTGACTGTCAACTCCTCAGCTGTCATCTTGGGAGGAAATATCACAGCTTCTTGTACCATCTGGAGAAACCACTGCCCCGTTACAAAGGGTAGCAGAATCCAGATTATTTGGAAATTGGGCAACCAACAACTTCAAGGATCCCAGAAGAGCTTCAGCAATGGAGTGGAAGTTTCCAACATCACCATCGGCCCCTTCAAGGAACCTGTGACTCCCCTGAGCTGCTACATGCAGGAACACGGCATCCCACAGATTGTGAACCTTACCCAGATCCAGGCTGGATGTAAGTCTCGCTGCAGGGATCCAAACGGGAATCTCCACCGTGCAGTGATTATAAAGAAACCTTTGCTTCTTTGTACTGCCTGTTTATGAATCGTAACAGGCAATAATCAATAATAGAACTAATAATCCAACACTAAAACCAAAATTCCTTATGAGCAGGATGTGATTTTAAAAAAAAGTCAAAATAGTGGCCACGAAGGAGTTTGGATCACATTTTTGCAGCCACCGTCTTTTACGACCCTCTGAAGACATTCCTACTCATTTATACTGCACACAGGTTTGGTCATCACATTACAAAAATTACGTTGAGACTCTGGAAAAAAAAATGCAGAGAAGAGCAACTAAGATGATTAGGAGCCTGGAAGCTAAAACATACAAAGAACAGTTGCAGAAACTGGGCATGGCTAGTCCAGTGAAAAGAAGGACAAAGGGGGACATGATAGCAATATTCCAGTATTTGAGAGGTTGCCACAAAGAGGAGGGGGGTCAACCTATTTTTCAAAGCACCCGAAGGCAGGACAAGAAGCAATGGATGGAAACTGATCAAGGAGAGAAGTAACCTGGAATTAAGGAGAAATGTCCTAACAATGAGAACAATTAGTCAGTGGAACAACTTGCCTTCAGAAGATGTGGGTCCTCCATCACTGGAGGTCTGGACAACCATTTGTCTGAAATGGTAGCCCATTCTGATGGTAGCAACGAAGCCAGCAGAGATGGCTTCAAACATTTACCATTGGACACTGGTGGTTTCCTAATTTGGGCAACTTTGTGAAGTGTGAAATTCAGCTCCCAGAATTCGCCATTGCAGTGTGGCCATTGCAAGGAATTCTGGGAGTTGAAGACCACACCTCTCAAAATTGTTGTGATGGAGAATCACTAGTTTGGTGTGTGATGAGATCCCAATCCTAACCAAATCTACAGAAAGGCCATTTTTATTGCATTAAGGAATACCATTAAAGTGATGATGTCACTTGAGATGGCTTCAACAAGGAAGCCAAGCTACAGGTGACAGGGAGATGCCAGATAAAATGCTGGATAACCATTACTTCCTTCCAGAGAACAGAAATCAAAGTTCAACCTTTGGCCATAAGTAAATCTTTTAAGTTAACGAAATGACTTCCAAGCAATGCCATAGAAAGGCATTTTGTGTGTGGGGGGGGGGATGGGGGGTTGTCCAATAAATCTAAAACTGAACTTAGCAGCAGATTCACATCCTAACAAGCTGGCTATATTGGGCAGAACAGAAAGCCTGCACCCGCACAAGAACAAATAAACTTCTCTGCTCTCGTTGATGGATGCTGCATGTTAGATAGGAAATTCTGGCTCATATAAAATGCCAGTCATATGGTGGGAGGGACAGCGGAAGTGACACTTGTGTGTTCGAACAAGTCACCAGTCAGGAACAACAAATTTTGAGACTTGGATTGCATTATGACAATGCAATATGTGAATCCCTCAAAGCTGCAGGACTGTCTGCCTGCACCCTTGTCATCATGAGGCTGAAAACTTTTTCGCTTCTCTTTTCTCATTGCATGTGAATGCCAAGCAGACCCTCCATCCCAGCCTCAGAACCTCACCTGCATCTTCAACATTACCTCCAAGAACCTGGCGTGCCAGTGGGACCCTGGGAGGGACAGTCTCCTCCCAACCCGTGTGGCCCTGAAGGGATTCCGGTAAGGACAGGAGATGAACCGTTGCAGTCAGGCGAGGGCCAACGGGGAGGGGGGGGGGCAGTCTGCTTTTCTTCATTCTCATTCTTCCTGACCATTAACTTGTAAAAAAACAAATAACCAGGATTTTTGGCTTAACTGAGTCCCTTCCTCCTTGGAATAATGTCTGCCAGGGATGGGCACTTTCCCTTTAATAAGGTCTTGCATTCCACTGGACTCTCTGCGCATCCCAGGGAGCTGCGAGCATAGCTCCTCTCCCAACCCCCCCACCCGATAGCTCTTCTTGGTGTTTCAGGAGCTCGAGGGAGTGCAAGGCCCTGGACCCCATCGCAGATTGCATCCCTGAGCCTGGCCGGCACTCCTGCATTTTTCAACGCCTGGAGCTGCAGCTGTATCAAAAAATGCTTTTCTGGGTGTCTGTGGAAAATGCCCTGGGCAACGCGACCTCGGAGCTCTTGTGTGCAGACCCCATGGATTTAGGTGGGTGCCCTCATCCCTGCCCTCTTTTCTAGCGAATGGGGCTGAATCCATAGATGTGGGTGAGAAGCCGGGAGAGTTGCAATGTGTTCATTTAGAGCAGGGGTAGTCAACCTTGGCTCTTTTATGACTCGTGGACTTCAACTCCCAGAATTCCTGAGCCAGCACAGCTGGCTCAGGAATTCTGGGAGTTGAAGTCCACGAGTCATAAAAGAGCCAAGGTTGACTACCCCTGATTTAGAGGCCAAAATGAGAAGCAATCTGTCTTGCCTGGAAGGTTTCGGTCCCTCCCTGAGCTGGGAGGAAGGCTGCTCCTTGCAAGTCACTCAGCCCGAAAGAACTGCCCAGAGAGGTTCTGTCCAGGGGGATTTTCCGTCCTCCAGGCCGTGGTTGTCCCAAAGTCCAGTTGCTTCTTTTTCAAGAAGCAACTGGACTTCCTTGCTTTTTCCATGAAGATGTTTCGCTTTCTCATCCAAGGAACTTTTTCAGTTCAGAACTGAAGAAGCTTCTTGGATGAGAAGCGAAACGTCTTCAAGGAAAAACAAAGAACGTTGGGATGCCCAGGGAGAGAGACCCCATCCTCCCCGTTCCCCAACCAACCAAAAAAAAACCCCCACCTCTGGGAAGGAAGAAGGCAGAATGATTGCTGTCCTCCTCTTTTCTCTCCACCCTGGCATCTCATAGCAACATCCAACAACTATGACACTTTTTGGAATGGCGCACAGCTTTCTTTGGGTGGTCCATTCTTCATCCTCTAAAGATGGGTGGGGCTTCATTAAAGTCTAGACATGTTCAGACCCATTCATGGTTTCCAAAGGTCAAGGAGGGAGGGAGAAAATCTGTTCCAAATCACCCTAAAGATCCAAGATCTCACTTTTGACAAACATCCCCTTGGTAGCCACCAAAGGCACCACTGTCTGCTGATGTCTGCTAGGCATCCGACACGCCTCTTTCATCCCTTCCCTTCCTCTCCAAAGGCTCTTTCCTGTTGCTGCCTTTTGATTTTATTATTTAGGGTGGTGATTTCACTCTTCTTGCTACCTACCCTTGGGATAACTTTGGAGGTTGGCATTAAAATACTTTAAACAAAGTACAAAGCTCTCTCTCACCCCAAATTGTTCATTCCAGCCTGGCTGGAGCCCCCGACCATCCAGGACATCCAGCTCATCTCTGAGGAGAGCGACTGCCTGATGGTAAAATGGAAGGCAGGAAAGGACAGCAAATTCATGGAACAGGGCTGTGACCTGCGCTATCAGCTGGAAGGCAGCCTGGAGTGGAGTCTTGTGAGTCCCTCTTTGGCTTGACAGCAGAATGGCTTCGCTTGGTAGGACCCCTCGGGGGCACCATCAAGGCCCCCTTGGCCTGGCTTTCCCTTCTGTCCCTGCCCCCAAGCCCTCTTCTTCAGGCATCGGGCCCTTTCTGGTAGCCACCCATAACCCCTTGGCCCTGTCCTCTTCCGTCCAGCCAAAGGCCTTTTTACTCAAAGCATTTCTGGCCTCTTCCCATAGGCTGGAGGGTCCTGTGGGTCGGGGGAGGAGGGGGCGGCAAGGGAAGGAGCCTTTCCATGCTTCTGCCATTCTCCCTTTCATCCCAGGTCCACAACATCACCACCTCCAGCCGGCAGATCCAGCAGTGCGGCTTCCTCTTTGGCAGCCTCTACCACTTCCAGATGCGCTGCAGGCGTCTGCCCCTCAGCTACTGGAGCAGCTGGAGCCCGGCCAAGCTCTTCACTACACAGGAGAAAGGTGGGGAAGGGGCGGAGGAGTCCTGCAGCTGCCCCTCCCCATAGATAGCCAAGCCCCCTAAGTCACCGGGATAGCCAGGGCATCGGGACAGGACAGCCTCCGAGCCATTCTCTCGTCTCAGGATTTGGCCCATGGGGGTTGAGGAACCACTTCCAGAGTGCATCTTCTCAGTGAACTAGAACACAGTTCTGTCCAATGAAGGATTGTATCATATCATGGCTGATGGCAGTGGAGGCTGAGCTAGTCTTCACTCTCCTAAGCTTGGTTGCTTTGAAGGAACAGGGCCAAATGCTGATGGTCCTGAAGCCTCTTTTTCTCCCACAGCACCTTCAGGAAGTCTTGATGCCTGGTGGAAACTGCGAAAGGCCGAGAAGGGGACGGAGGTGCAGCTGCTCTGGAAGGTAAGCAGGGGCCTCACTGGGCAGGACTCAAGGCAAGTTTACTCCAGCAGATGCTCTCGGGAGGAGACCACGCTCAGGCAACACAGCAGGAGCGGGAAGGGGCTGGGTAATCTTATCAGAGGTAGTCAACGTACAGCCACAACTGACTCCAAAATTTATCACTGTAGTTGTTAAGTTAGTATCATGGTTGTTAAGTGAATCCGGCTTCCCCATTGGCTTTGCTTGTCAGGAGGTCGCAAAAAGGGATCCCACAAACCCAGGACACGGCAACCGTCATCATAAATACACGCCGGTTCCCGGGCATCCAAATTTTGATCACGTGACTTCAGGGATCCTGCAATGCTGGTTGTGAAAAATAGTCCTAGGTCACTTTTTTCAGTGCCGTTGTAGCTTTTACTAACCATTTGGGCAGTAAGCAAATGGTTGTAAGTCGAGGATTACCCATATTGCACTAACCCATTTCCAAACTTGGTTCACGCAAGCCAATTATTCCAACTGTCCTGAACTCTCAAAACCTACAAAGCCACAAGAAGGCTGGCTACAGTGAAAACAAAGATTAGTGTGTTGTACAAATGCAAACTCTAGCTCTTCTGCTACTCTGATTAAGCGTGCTGTGTGGACGCAGACAATAGGCGCTGCAGATTTCAGGGGCTTCATTTCCAGCTGCCTTTGTCTTGTTCTACAGCCGATGAAGCCACATGAGGCCAATGGCAGAATCCTGGGATACTGGGCAGCACTCAGCACCGGTCAGCACACGGGCCACTCACCCTCTCTGTGTAACACCACCGAGAGGCAATGCACGTTTTTGATGCCACCAGGAGCCGAAAGGGTTTATCTCACAGCCTACAACTCTAGAGGTGCATCTCAAGCCACGGAGATCTTCTTGCTGGAGAAAAAAGGTAGGAAGTAGACGGACTTGGTATCCTGTTTCTGTGAATCTGCTATTCAGTTTGTTTTCATTTTTTCGTGCCTTTAAGTGTGTGTTGACTACTGGCAACTACCTGGATTTTCAAAAGTAGTTTGTCATTGCCTACTTCAAGGGCTTAGTTTGGAACCTGACTGGACCAAGGTCACCCAGCTGGCCCTATGCCAAAGGCAGGATGAGAACTCTGGGTCCAACAGTTTCTGGCTTGGTGCTTTCACCACTGTACCAAACGGGCTTCCTTTTGCAGCCTGAAATGCGCAATTCACGAGTATTCTTGTGATCTGCTGGAGTACTCAGTTGTTACATTGGGCGTAGGTAGTGAGGCTATTAATTACAGGTGCACCCAAAGGGAGTTTCTCCCTTGGAATAGCGTTAAACCCACATCCAAAAGATTATCAGGCTAGCAAAATACTTGAGTCAGATCAGAGGGTTTTGGGGACATGGATGCAGTGCATGCTTGAGGTTCCCTGAACCCACATTCAGAAGCCACTGAACAAGAGTTGACTGGGATAGAGAGAGTCGAGGGGGCTCTCTCCTGCTTCACCAAATAGCCCCCTACTGCCACCGTTGATCAGCTGCTCTTTGAGACAATCCAGGCTGGACCAGGAGGGGTCTTTCTAGAAACCAAACCGGTTCAGAGAAAGAAGTTGAGATAAAAGAACCAGACTCTCTCTGCTCCAAGCAGCCAGAGGTGCCTGGAAAAACGCCCTGAGCAGAAAGGGGACAAGGACCCTCTTGCCCCTGCCTCCAGGGCCCAATAGGTGTTGGACTGAAGCTGCCCCCTCTGATCCAACACTTGGCACAGTACATTGCAGTACCTACACACCTCAAAAGTCCCACAGCTCTTTACTGCTTAAGGGGGAAGAGGCTGGAAGAGCCACAGGGGAAGGGAGAGTCAAGGAGAGGCTTTGGTACAGGTTGGGGACAAGAAGAAGGCAACCTCTTAAGACCTTTGCAGAAAAAAGCGCTCGGCCTGTTCATGCCAGCACGAGTGCGAATGAAAAAAGGCCAAAGGCAAGCAACGCCTGATTTTCCAAGAGCCTCTCTCTGTGGGGGAGCTTCTCTACCGTGCGCTTTGCGGGAGGGAACAATTGCACAACGCATGAGAAGGAGCAGAAGCAAAACAGGAAGCTTGTCCCTTTTCTTTCTAAACAAGCCTCTTTTCCTAGATAGTGTACAGGCTCTTTGTTGGTTGCAAGTGGTTGAGGTGCTTTCTTTCACAGTTAGAAGCTTGCTTTGGCCCGGTCAAGTCTAGGCTGGAGGCAAACATGCTCTGCCATCTCCTCGTGACGTTGCCTTTACCTCATCTCTCATCCGTAAGAGAGGCAGCCATTATTCATACGTAGTGACATTTTCCCTTTAAGCCAATAGCATCTAACACCAGGCCCTACTGCTTATCCTTGAGCTTCCAGTAGCCTGAAGGCAAAGTCTGAGGAAGGGGGGGAATTGGTCTAGCTTTTCCACCCAGGCCCTCTCTGTGCACCTGCCATTTCCCATCCCAAGACCCAAGTGCTCCCTCTGTAGCAGAATAACAGAAGAGCAGAGTTGGATGGGACCTTGGAGGTCTTGTAGTCCAACCCCCTGCATGAGCAGGGGATCCTAAACCATTTCAGACAAATGGCTGTCCAATCTCTTCTTGAAAACCTTTAGTGAAGGAGCGCCCACAACTTCTGGAGGCAAGGCGTTCCACTGGTTAACTGTTCTCATTGACAGGAAATTTCTCCTTAGTTCTTGGTTGAATCTCTCCGTGCTGAGTATCCATCAATTACTTCTTGTTCTGCTTTAGGTGCTTTGGAGAATAGGTTGACCCCCTCTTCTTTGTGGCAGCCCCTCAAATACTGGAATACTTCTATCATGTTACCCCTTCTTTTTACTAGACTAGACATACCCAATTCTTGCAACCATTCTTCATATGTTTTAGTCTCCATCCACGTAATTCTTTGTGTATCTAATCACACTTGGCCAAGTAAAGTATTCAATTCAATTCAGTTCTGCTACATTCTCTGATACTGTTCTCAGGTCATCCTGTGCTCAAGATCCGGGCATCCCCCCACGATGAGAAGAGCTTCTGGCTGTGGTGGGATCCCCCGAGGAACCCAGTGACAGGCTACATCGTTGAGTGGCACCGAGTGACCTCTGCAGCAGAAGACAGCAACGTTGAGTGGCAAAAGCTACAGAATGAAAGCATCAGAGAAACCCTGATCCAAGGTGATCCACTGCCAGGGGCAGGAGGAGGGGGCACCCTTGGGGAGCGAAGGCAAATCTTCTCTCTGACATTTACCTGGCCAAAGTTTCCCAACTTGCCAGCACAACTTAATAATTGCAGGTTTAGTGGTGCAGCGTTTTGAAAGGGCACAATCAAGAGTAGAGCAAGCAGCTTAAGGGGTGGTGGGAATGTACCCCGCTTGAGCCCGGCCCTTCAGTCATTACTAACGTCTGCCCCTTCTCTGTTTCAGAAAATATTGAACCTTTCCAGCGCTACAACATCTCCGTCTACCCTCTCTACAGAGACAGAGTTGGGGTGGCCCAATCAATAGAAGCTTACACAAGGCAGAAAGGTGTGTCTTCCACATGGGGGCTGGTTCAGCTCAGCCTCCCTCCAAAGCAATCAAATGATTTCTTGGTTGGAATTTTACATTAGGGGAGGGGGAGGGGAAGCTGTGTAATTTCCAATAATCTCTGGAGGTATGGTTGTTCCAGGAATGGGTTGTAAAAGAAAAACAGTAGTGCAGATTAAGCCTGATGATCAACTTAAACTCCAAAATTATAATAATGCAAGCCTTCCATCTTCCCCTTCTGAATGCTGTTATCAGAGGCTGGCATGATGAGTAGCTATTAGTAAGTAGTCAGTAGAATCAGGAAGATCTTTTGCTCATCCAGTTTTAAACTTTTTGAGGGGTGACCAGAAGCACTTCAGAAGCAACAAAGATGGTAAGGGGCCTGGAGGCTAAAGCGTATGAAGAATTGTTACAGGAATTGGGTATTTTTAGTCTAGTGAGAAGAAAGACTGGGAAGACACGATAGCAGTGTTTCAATATTTGAGGGGCTGCCACCAAGAAAAGGGAGTCAACCTATTTTCCAAAGCGCCTGAAAGCAGGACAAGAAGCAATGGAGGGAAGCTAATCAAGGAGGGAAGCAACCTAGAACTAAGGAGAAACTCCCTGACGGTCAGAACAATTAACCAGTGGAATGGCTTGCCAGCAGAAGTTGTAGGTGTTCCATCACTGGAGGTTTTTAAGAAGAGATTGGACAACCTTTTGTCTGAAATAATATAGAGCAGGGGTAGTCAACCTTGGCTATTTTATGACTCGTGGACTTCAACTCCCAGAATTCCTGAGCCAGCTAAGCTGGCTCAGGAATTCTGGGAATTGAAGTCCACGAGTCATAAAAGAGCCAAGGTTGACTACCCCTGGTATAGAGTCTCCTGCTTGAACAGGGGGTTAAACTAGAAGAACTTCTAAGGTCCCTTCCAACTCTGCTATTCTGTTATTCTGCTTCCAGAGACTGCTCATGGCAAACTGAAGCTTAGTCTCTTCTGTTTACCCCAATGGGTCCACCCACGCTCAGCGTACCCTTCACTTTGACCTGCGGTTGATCATACTCTGATTCCTTCCTGTCTCCACAGCTCCAACCAGCAGCCCGAAAGTGTATCCCCTAAAAATTGGGGTGTCCACAGCTGAGGTTTGGTGGAGTCCCCTCCCTGTTGAAGACCAGAACGGCTTCATCACCGGCTATACTCTCTTCTGGATCGATCCCAATGAAGAAGCTAGAAGTACGTTCCGGCCCCTCCCAAGGCCGAGCATGACGGCCTTGGAACCTGGCAAAAACCAGCTGGGAAGGAACCCATCCCATCTCTGGAGACATTTACCCCTCCCTAATTCCCAAGCAAAGAGCAGAAACAAAAAAAGCCCAAGCATACCACCCCCCTCCCCCTCAGCACCTGCAAATGGTGGACTTGACACTCTCTTTCCCTCTTATTGGGAGGGCTTCCAGTGTTTCTATATGTTTATATCTCTTTAGAAATAAACTCAGAACTCCTCTCTCCACCCTGCCCTCTTTCCACCGCATTAGAAAATTAATACCCAAGCCTCTGACACCAAGACAACTAAGGCTGTGTGAATTGTGCAATAATCTGCAAACCACACATTTGTCTTCAAAACAAATAACAAGCAGCCTAGAGAAAAAGGGGAGAAGGTAGATGGTTTAGAAATCTTCGGCGCAAGTCAAGGTGGCATTTATTCACCCAAACGAATAAGCAGACAATCCTCAGTGTTTCAGGGAGGAACATCCTTCATGCAATCAGACCGTCCAAGTCGGTTTAAACCAATTTACACATCCTCCGGCATTGATCAATTTAAGGAGGAAGTTGCAAAAGATTTCCCTCTGCATAACTTGCTTCCTAAATATATCGTTTGCAACATATCAACATACTGTACTTGATAGCAATATATTTGTCTCCCTCTTTTAAAGACCAGGAAAACAAATTGGATTTTTCTTTTCAAAAAGTGAACTTAGGGAGTGCAAAGGCTCAGCGGTTAAGATGCTGGAAAGCTGACAGCCCGTTTGAAACCCGAGTGCCGCGTAACGGGGCGAGCTCCCGTTCTTTGCCCCAGCTCCTGCCAACGTAGCGTTTTGAAAGCATGCAAATGCGAGTAAATAAATCGCTACCACTTTGGTGGGAAGCTAACAGCGTTCTGGCTGCCTTCGACGTACAGCATAGCCGTGCTGGACAGATGACCATGGAAAGGCTCTTCAGAAAATGCTGGCTCCTTGGCTAAGAAACGGAAATGAGTAACAGTCCCTAGAGTCGGACACGCCTGGACAGGGGAAACATTTAAGAAATTGGATCTTTCTTTTCAAAAATTGAACTTAGAGGGGGGGAAAAAACAGATGGAAGCAACTTAGTCCAAAATAAAAATCTAATGAGCAGGAAATAGAGCAGACCAGATTTGCAGGGAGGGGCACTGGGGAAGCAGCACAGGGGAGGCAGAGGAGGCAGGGGTCCCAAGGGACCATACCGGACATCCCACCCTGCCCTTGTCCTGGGCACTTGGCATGCCTGGAGCACAGGGCAAGAAAGAGACGAGGTGCACCCTTTTTGATCATAATTGATTTGATGGTAAAAACCTGTGTCGAATATCTCTCGATAGTGAGATGGCCACTATATAAATTAAATAAATACATAACCAAGTGCTTCTAAATATTTTTGTTGCTTGGGATATTAATATTAGAAGAGAAAGAATAGTGACTTCTAGATGTATTAGAATATACTAACCAGTACGGCACTGCCAATGGTTAAAGATGACAGGAGTTGATCTTAACAGGTTTCCTGGACTGATACCGGTTTCTCTAACCTTGCCAAGACTTTGCTGCCCAAAGTTCATGCCACACCAGAAGCAGAGAGAGAAAAACCTTCAGGAGGAGTCTAAAGAATAGAATGGTGCCTCCCATCATCATTCTACTGCCCATATCCTTTTGGCTTTTGGACCTTTCCAGTCTGAAACGATAACAAAGCGTTTTTCTCCAGGTATTGCTGTGAACACTTCTGTAGACATCCTCACCATCTCAGGTCTTCGGCCTTCAACGATGTACAGCCTACATCTCATGGCCTCCACGATGGTTGGGAGCACCAATGGGACCAGTGTTGCGATCACCACCAAGGACATGGGTAAGGACAGCCCTGGCAGCTGGAGGTTGGGAAATTTAACTGGGGCCATGGAAATGGAAAGCAAAAATTGTTAGGCTTATAAGTCAATAAGCTGTTTTGAGAGTGCAGGATTTTCCTAGAGGTGTAAAGGGTGCAAGTAGTCTCTGACTTACACCTACAGTTGGGACCGTATGTTGGTCGTTGAGCAAAGCGATTGTTACATGGCCGTTTTTCTCAACGACTGCTATCCCAAGCGCTCCTGGTTGTGGTTGTTAAACAATCTTGCAGGTGGTTTAGCAGAGTCCCAGGTAAGGACCATGGAGCTATCTCAAGGGGTGTGGGAGATGCTCTGGGAGGTCCAGCACAAGCTGCATATGAGTTGGGAGTACCGAGTGAGGTGCAAAGCCTCAGCCACCCCAGCCTGACCCCACAGTGCAGGGATGGTGGCAGCGGTAGGGGCGGGCCTGAAGTAGAGGCCCGGGGCCTTCCGCAGTCTTGGCCATTTGCCGCCACCTCCAGCATTCTCACGGCTCATTCTCCAAGTCGAGCAAAGCTTGGAGAATCATGAGTCAAGAACTACCTGTAAAGGCCAAATTGCACAACCTCCTTCTTCCTTTTAGGAACAATTCTGCCTGCATGAATTAGCTCCACATCCATTTTTTACACCTACAAATTATCACTTGATGATGTACTAGTTCATTTTTACTTTGGCCAAGGAGCAGCAGACACGACAATGCAGCCAATTGGCCCTGGGCACACACTCTCTGAACAGGACCCACAAGTGTGTTCCACTTTAGTTCCATGTGTGGAAGATGGCCACTAATCCACCCATATCCAACACCTTGCTCTCTCTTCCAGAATACCTGGACATCACCATTGTGTACTTAGTCATTGGGCTGCTCTTGGCCATGATAATCGGCATGGTCATCTGCTTTCAGAAGAGCAAAAGGTACGTGGAGGAGCAAGTCAGAAGCTGCTTTGGCACCCGAGTTTAGATTCCCATGGGCAAATGCAGGAGATAGCAGAGAGACTTAGCCAGAGACAGTGGAGTGGAGGCCAGAGGCAAAGCAGAAAGAAAATCCTATGTGTGTGTATGTGTGTGTGTGTGTTGTAGATTGTGTGTTGTATATATGTGTAACAGAATTTCCCTTCTAAGTAGCTACTTGTTCTGAAAGAAAATTCCCTGACCCATGTTCCAGATATCCAGTGTTGATGCGTTGTGTTGAGAGGTTGCATTGATTCACATATTAGACAGGAGCAGAATAGGGAATGGCCAATATCCAGGTGGAGAGCTTGACTCCTCTCAGCCATCAGAGCTCCAGACTAACCAGGTGCTTCTCTCTCCCTCCACGCTCCCCAACTCACCCCCAGGATGAAGATGCAGTTCTGGCCCAGCGTCCCTGACCCAGCCAACAGCAGCCTGGGCAAATGGGCCCCCGCCGTTCTGCAGGAGGTAAGCCTGGAAGCCACAGAGACAGGCAGCTGCTCTTCCTTCCTTCCACAGCAGCAGCAGCTGCTTTTATGAACCTTCCACCCAGCCAGATGTATCGGCACCACTGCAGGAGCGACCCTGCCCATTTTCATTTGCTGGGTTTGCAAAATGTGTCCTGATCGACAGCTCAATTAACCCTCTTTTCTGGGTTCATACAACACATTGAGCCCCAAACTAATTACCTGAGCTGTGTTCATACAAAGTACTGGGCCCAAATGCATTGATTATCATTCAGTGCTAATGAGTTTTGCATACAGAGATAATAAGGGCATCCGGAGGTAAAATGCAGCCCAGATCAGTTGCAAAGCAGAGCTTGCATAGGCTAAAGGAGCTTTATTTCCGTTTATTTGTGCGTTTCTCTCCAACCTTTTCTCGGGAGGTTCAGTGGAGTCCTTTCCTTTTACTCTTACAATGACCACATGATGCAGCGCAAGCTATTCTCAGCTTCAGCCAAGAACTGGCGTCTCCCCAGCCTCATCCTCAGCCCTCGGCTTGCCTTCCCCATCGGGCGGTCCCAGCTCCAACCCTTCCTCCTCTGAACCGGCCTCTGAGGGGCCCCTGACATTTTATTTATTTGTTTGTTTGTATCCCACCTTTATTATTTTTACAAATAATTCAAGGTGAGGAGCATCCCTGAGACTCCTTCCTCCTCCGATTTCCCCCATCACAGCACCCTTGTGAGGTGGGCTGGGCTGAGAGAGAGGGACTGTCCCAAAGTCACCCAGCCGGCATTCATGGCTAAGGCGGGACTAGAACTCCCCATCTCCCACTTTCTCGCCTGCTACGTTCATCACTAGATCAAACTGGCTTTCATTTCTCCAGTCTCTGTTAACTTTGCTTGGGGCAACCTAGTTGTGAAGCACCCAAATGGCCATCAGGTGAGTTATGAGGGCAGGTCACAAAACTATTTTTTTTCCACTATTGTAACTTCAGACAGTCACTAAATAAGGCAGTCGGTAAGCAAGGACTACCCGTAAAGCCTCCCTGCCCCATGATAGTCTACCTCTAAATCAGCGGTTCTCAACCTATGGGTCGTGACCCCATTTGGGGTCGATCGACCATTTCACGGGGGTCGCCAAGCAAGGCTGTCCGCCATTTTTTTTGTCCACCATTTTTCCCCCTTTTCCGGCGGGTGCCTTACCTCCCTTGGGCTGGGCCAGCTGGTGGTCGGCCTGCTCCGTCTCTGCCGCTTGCCAGCTACGCCTTGGCCAGCGCAGGGGGCGGAACCACGCATGCGCGGCGCTCCCAGGCAGGGAAAGTCCTCGACTTATGACCGGTTGGGTAGTCCTCGACTTACGACCGGTTTAGTCCTCGACTTACGACCGGTTTAGTCCTCGACTTACGACCGGTTGGGGGTCGCGGCATTAAAAAGGTTGAGAACCACTGCTTTAAATGAAGATGTTAGAAATGATCATCCCCAGCAGAACCCCCCGCCCCCATTTGCACTCAGCCAGGACTAGTTTCCCTTAGTGGCCACCTGGCCGTCCTTAACCGCCCCTTCTCCTCCTCCTGCCTTCTTCCCACAGGAGACCCTGCAGGCCCCCAAGCCGTGCGAGCTCAGCCCCGTCATCGTGTCTGCCTTCCTCGTGATCGAAGCCGAGGAGAAGAAGTGCCTCTCCTGTGGGAAGAGCGAGCCCGGCCCGGCCACGGAGGACAGCCCGGCAGCCCTCTCCGACTCTGGTGCCCGCAAAGCCAAAGGAGCCGTGCCCACCGGGGGCTCAGGGCCAACCTCCTACATGAATAACCCAGAGCCTGTTCAGTATGCCAAGGTCTTGGGGGGCAGCTACCACGGTCAGCAAGAAGCCTCGCCCACCATCTACATCCGCTCCAGCTCCAGGCAGCCTCTGCTCCACAGCCTGAGCCCCAGCCCGAAGCCCTACAAGAACCTCTGGTTCCACAGCGACCAGCCCAAGCGAGAGACGCCCTCCAGCTTCCAAGAGGAGACGGTTTTCCTGGACGGGGCCCTGCTGGATTTCCCACTGCTTCAGGGCCTGAAAATTGACGGGAATGAAGGCCTCTGCAACTTCCGAAGGCTGTAAGGGCCCAGCTGGTGTCCCAGGGCTGCAGGGAGAACAGTCTACTCTTTTTCTTCTTCCTTCTCCTCCCGGAGAGGTCTGGCCAGCCATTATTTTGTCTTTTGGACTATATCCTTATAGAGCAGTGGTTCTCAACCTGTGGGTCGGGACCCCATTTGGGGTCGATCGACCATTTCATGGGGGTCGCCAAGCAAGGCTGTCCGCCATTTTTTCCCCCTTTTCCGGCGGGTGCCTTACCTCCCTTGGGCTGGGCCAGCTGGTGGTCGGCCTGCTCCGTCTCTGCCGCTTGCCAGCTACGCCTCGGCCGGCGCAGGAGGCGGAACCACGCATGTGCGGCGCTCCCGGGCAGGGAAAGTCCTCGACTTACGACCGGTTGGGTAGTCCTCGACTTACGACCGGTTTAGTCCTCGACTTACGACCGGTCTAGTCCTCAACTTATGACCGGTTTAGTCCTCGACTTACGACCGGTTGGGGTCGCGGCATTAAAAAGGTTGAGAACCACTGTTATAGAGACTATATCCTCCTGGCCAGGAAGGCGGGAAGGATAGGCAATGTTCCCAGGGCGGAGTCACAGTTCTCCAGACTCAGAAGCAGACATGCTTTAGTTTAAATCAGGGCTCTGCAAATAAGACTTGTGGACTTCAACTCCCAGAATTCCTCAGCCAGCCAAGAAATCCACAAGTCTTAAAGTTGCCAAGTTTGGAGCAGAATGGTTTAGATGAGCAGAAGGCAACCTCAGGGAAGGTGCGTATATTGGATTTTCACTTCTGTTTCTGCTTCAGAAGCTGCCAAAGGCATTGAGATGACCTGAGGGCGTCTCCAGTTTTTGGGAAACAGCCTACCTGGAGGTGCTAGAAAGTTCGAAGATTAGGTAAAAATTAGGTGCCTTAACACATTTAACATTTCTACACCTTCAGAATACAAACACTGCACCCCTCGCAACCTGCAGGGTGTGGCTCATGGTGCTACAAGGGCTGTAGATGCAGGCCGATAGCTGTAAGTTCCCCCAGCACCACTTTTGCGTCATCTTTTTGCAACTGTTAGGCCTGTTCAGTCCTGCTGAGTATCATCTGTTCTCATGACTTCTGCTCCGATCGGAATGGAGGAGCCACAGCCCTAGAATGGACATCCTCCTCCCCGGTGGCTTCTTTTGTCACTGATATACAAAGTTTGTTGGTCGCAACAGCTGCCTGCCGGATCTCCACGTTTCCTGATTATCTGGACTGCATCGCTTACATGCCTCAGCTGCCAGAGGTGGTGCTGTGTTCATTCCAAAACTACCACTTTCCACCAAATTTTGACTTTTTTCTTACATATTGCAGGATTTCTTTGGTGTACTCCTGCTATGCTCACCCTGGCCTTGACGTGGTCCTTGAGCACATGCAGATCATTCCATTTCTTCCTCAAGATTTAATGGACTACGTGTGCATGAATCTTTAAAAGAAAAAAAAATCTCAAAGCATCTTCAATTTCTGCACCAAAGCAACATGAACCCATATTGGGAGGGTCTACAAGGAAGGAACTGCCAAAATGGATCCATCTGCAAGTACACCTACTTCTGCAGCTTGCTCCTCCCATCCTAAAAGAAGAGTCTTGGAGGGTAATTTTTTTATCACTTCCAAGACGTGTGGAATCCTTGGTGCTGTCTGACTTTGGTTGTTTACGTGCAGGTCTTTCCTTACTCAACTAAGTTACCTCATCAGGGCTAGTGATTGTGAGGTGTGTTTATCTCCCTATTTATATATTATTCAGCCAATAGAAAAGGCTAACCAGGAAACAAACAAACCAGAACACATCTTCACTAACAGCCAACACCCAGATAAGTAGGTATTAACCTGAGACAAGCAACCAAGCGGAAAACAGCACCCTAATTAAGGAACTACCAAGGAGAAAAACTACACCCCCATCAACACTGGCAGTGCAAGCTACTGTACACCAACAGGGAGCAAACCAAACATCCACTAGTACTGGTGACGCTGCCCAGTGGGGAAATGCCAGCACAGAGAGTACCAAGGACTCCACCGTTCAACCTTGAGCTACAAATTCTATTCATACCTCCGGTATTTACTGAACTCCCCAATCTGGTACCCCAAAAGACAGTGGTGCTCAGCAATCTGGGCAGGAAGGCCCACGTCTCCATTACCGAGAACTCTGGTGCCATTTTGGCTACTGATTCAGTCAGTGAAGGTCCAAGCAGACCATCTCCTAAGCTGCCAACGGTCCACAGAAGAAGTCTTTCAGCTGTTGAAATGATGTAGATGCTTGAGGAGAAGCCATAGCTGAGAAAGAGCCACAGCTCAGTATGGGATGTAAAGAGTAGAAGGAAGTAATGGGCGTGAAGAAGGGTGAGAAAGAAGCAGCGGTTTCCTGGTCAATCCAGATGGTCTTTTGACTGACTCGCGAGGAGGGCTCAGCGAAAGACACGGGACTTGTGCTGGAGAACGGCTGCAAGAGGAAACCAAGGATCGTAAAGAGAAGACTCGTTTGGAGAACTCCTTCGTTCCTTCAAAATGCTTTTTCCACAACTGCTGCTATTATTTATCATGTATATAAAACACTGTACATTAAAGGTGCTCTTGTACTGCCCTCACCTGAACTCTGAGGAAAACTCCTCATTTTCTTCCCGCCTCATAGCCAGAAATTAGCTAACGTGTCACTGATTTACATAAATTGGCATGGCTGCTCATATCACCATAGTGACCTTGGGCAACAAAATATGTAAAACATCAACCACAAGAACCAAGCGATACACAAAGCCTAAAACAGTGTTCCCCGACCTTTCTGGCTTTGCGGACCTGCAGGGGAGGGGAGAGGGGGGAGAGAGGAGAGGAAATGGTTCCACACAAGCAGCAGGCATGTTTACTCGCACATGCAACTCTATTTGCATGAGTGGAAGGCACACACATGCACACGTGATGTCCCATTTGTCTGGACACTCTCTGTCAATTGGCTGTGGCTGGAGGGTGGGGCCGAAGGGGGCACGAGCACGTGGTAGAGGCAAAAAGTCCTAGACCCTCTGTGGTTTCCTGCTACTCCCTCCCTTTGACCTATGAATAGTGCCAGTTTGCTTGCATGACAAGCCCTTTACCACTCTAAGATCTAAAATCTGTTGGCACCTTCTTTACCTGATGCCATATTGGTGGCCTCTGAATTAAACTTGGAACCGTTGTCAGCCCTCAGTCACCATGCCTGTTTCTCCCCCCCCCCTCCCCCTTACCGGAATCTTGTCTCAGATAAGGATTTCAAATCAGAGAGATTCTACATTTATTGCAAGAACAAATTCTGTAGACAAAAATTGCACAAAACTACCGTACGTTTGGTTCAAGACATTCCCTCCGGCAAAGCTTGCTGGGCCTGTTTCATTTGAATCATTTCTTCGATCCAGGAGTTTCAAATGAAGCTTCTGTCTCACTTACAAGCACTACAAAGAGGAGAAAGTCTTGTCATTGTACAAGGAATGAAAAATGACAGGTTTGTTGAACACGTCTATTTAAAGCACTCTGGGAAGGAGCACCAAGATGATGTGGAAGCAGACCGCTGCTCAATCCCGGGGAAGAGCTTGTGCTGGAATGTCTGGTTTGTTCTGTACTGAATAGATTGCAGTTCAGTAGAAGAGACCATGGGTAGCTCAGGGTTAAAGTCCTTGGACTGGAGCAAGGAGCAAATCCACTCCCTTCTACACCGTGAAGATGTTATCTTGCCGGGCAATGAAATGTCTGCAAGAAAACTGAGCCCAGAGAGTACCAAGGACTCCACAGACTGCACTTCCTTTAAGTTGGCTTGTTTTTACATAAATGCACAGTTTCATTCACTGCAGCAAACTAAAATGAATCAGTTGTATAAACGTCATTATTCTTTCTTCCCTCCAGCGCTTTGATTAAACTGTTTATGAATGCAAGTTAATTACCTTCTTGGATGGCCCTCCTTTGGTCTTTGATATAACTTCCTCTTCCACAATCTCTGCAGTTTTCTGGAGGGGGGGGGAGGGAAAAGCACAAGCACTCAGGCCACGTGTGGTCAGCCGGCAGAACAAAAAAAAAGATGGGAATACTCCACTCTAACCAGGCAGGAAGTTCTACTTAGTGTGACTTCAGAGTAGACAAAGGAAACATCTGACCTCAGCTAACTACAAAGATGACAAAGGTCTGGGGAAAACAGTTCTTCAGGGAGAAAAGCCCTGAAACATATTTGATAAAAGCAAATAGTCTTTTCCAAAGTTACTAAGCTGCCCACCCCGTTAATACTGACCCACAGACCATGTTCTGGGTGATGTATTTGTATACTGAAGCAGATCAGTTAGTGCTTTCGATACTGTTAATCTTAGCTTGTAGTTGTGGTTTAGCTATGATAATCCAGCTCCTATGGTTAGTCTCCAGTGGATTTAAAATGCCAGATTTTTGAGATGTAAAAAATCATAGCAAGATAACTCACTTCAGAATTTTTTCCACCTTTAACATAAGGGTTAGGATTACGTCACCATGAACTCATAGAGCAAAATGGACATTGCCAACAAACTCGGAGTGCTTGGGTATGGTTAGGAAGGCACTGACATTTCTGGGATGCCTTATCAATGTTTCCTGGTAAAATACATGGGAAAATCCCATTGGGGGAAAATTCCACTTAGGGTTAGGGTTAGGTCACCATGAACTCATAGAGCAAAATGGACATTGCCAACAAATACGGAGTGTTTGGGTATGGTTAGGAGGACATTGACTTTTCTAGCCTGCCCTATCTATGTTTCCTGGTAAAATACATGGGAAAATCCCATTGGAGGAAAATTCCACTTAGGGCAGTGATGGCGAACCTTTTAGAGACTGAGTGCCCAAACTGCAACCCAAAACCCACTTATGTATCATCAGGTGCCAGGTGGGAGTGGGCCATTGGGTGGGTGTGGCCCATTGGGTGGGCGTGGCTGCGGTGGTAACGGCAGACTGGGTGGGACTAAAAAGTTCAATCAATGAATTCCAACTTTGCGCGATTTTTTTTTCCCGTGAGTTGAAATTGATTGATTGATTGAACTTTTTTTTTGCACACGGCGGCAGAGGCCTAAAGCGAAAAGGTTTTATAAAACCCAGCTGAATCCTAGGACTGGGGCGACGGCGCGCGTGCCCACAGAAAGGGCTCTGCGTGCCACCTGTGGCAGACATGCCATAGGTTCGCCACCATGGACATAACCTATAAGCAGTACAATTTGATTGAAAAATAAACTGAAATCTTTTAGGGGAAGAAATAAAAATACAAAAACTTATAATAATATGTCCCAAGGTGCGATTTCAAAAGGCAACTTGGACTTTGTTTTTCCTTGTTTTATTTCTCATCCAAGAAGAAAAATGCCTTTAAGCAAAAACCAAGGAAGTCCAATTGCCTTTTCCAAAAGCAGCATCGGGGCAACCATGGCCTGGATGGCTGAGAATCCCCATGGACATTCATAATAACGTGGCTGCATGAGTGTACATATCCTTAAACTAATACTTCGTTGGAGCTCCTTTTGATTCTATGACAACATTCAGCCTTTTGGGGTCAGCCTGGCAATCTTGCCTTGAGGATCTTTGCCCAAGGATCTTCCTTGCAAAAGCGGTCCAAATCTGCCGATTGCGAGGTCAACTCCTGTGCACCAGGTCTTCAGGTCACCCCTCACTCTCAGGGGTGTCCATGCTGGCTGGGGAATTCTGGGAGATGAGGTCCCCTGGTCTTAGAGTCCCCCCCCTGCTTTTGGGGGGGAGAGGCTGCTCACGCATGGCCTGAGAGACCCTCCTTACCTGGTCCACCGGCAACTCAACCTGCGTGTCTTCGTCTTCTCCTATTTCCTGCGCATCCGCCATCTCCTGCCTTGCCCCTCTCCTTTTATAAACGCTTTCGTCTTCTGAAGAAAAAATAAAAGACAGGGCGACACGAGATCCCTGGTGAATAACGTGCCCTTCCCAGAGCGGTTTCCTTCCTTGCGCTTTGAAAGCGCCAGACCCAGACGGTGGCTACAGATCAGCTTTCATCCCTCTTTTGATGAGGTCCCTGGTGTTCTCTAAGCTTGGCCGTTTTCATGACCCAGACTAGGGAACACAATCGGTGTCGCATTGACACCCAAGCTCCAAGGGCACTGATGATATTACAGTACCTAGTTGGGCCCTAAAATGTCTGCAAAAAAAACCCCGCCGAGCTCAGAGAGCACCCCGGAGGTGCAAATATTCTCCTTTATCCAGCGTGCTGCTTTCTGACCAGCAGGACGTAGCGCTTGGCTAGTTGGTTTCCTTCCTGTTGGGATTCACCCAGAAAGTTTCAATCTCTCACTCAGTCGTGGGGTTCAAGTCATGGGGTTCACTCTCCTGGGAGAGTGCAACGCTCTGAATTATTTTGTTTTGAGCCCCAAATCAAACTTGTGTCTGTTAATTCTGTTATTTTCTCCAAGAACACCTGAGGCTACCATCTGCTCTACACAAGCCACACAGGAGTCAACCACATTGTAGTGTGTCATTGTGTGCAAACTCAGCCTGTCAGTTGTTCTAATAATAATTAAAGATTATCCCCCGTGTGTAATCTGCCTGCTTAACATTCATTTGACAGCTTCCTCTGGAAAAAAATGCCTGACTGGATGGCCCGGCATGATGGGCCTTGAAACTCCCCAGAGACCCTGGACTGTCGCCCCAGCCTGATGCCCTCCAGGGGCTGACTTGACGGGCAGCGTGGCCAAAGTCGCTCACTATCACCATAGCCCCCTTACCCGTCACAGTGCCCACTCTGTCTCTAAGGTGCTCTTTCTTTCCCGTTTATTTTTACCTCGGGTGAAATAGTTGCCAGGGACCTGGCGCTCTTGTCCAACCTGGCCTGGCTTGGCGTGGAAGACGGATGTCGCTTTGTCTTGGTGAGGGTATTTCTTGGCTGGCTTGGACTCGGAGGGACGGGGAGGGTCTCCTGCAGGCACAATCCCTGTGGAATGCACCCGCCAAAGTTTCATCTGGAAGTTCAAGGAATGTTCATCAGGGCCTTTCA
Source organism: Protobothrops mucrosquamatus (assembly GCF_001527695.2). Lineage (NCBI taxonomy): Eukaryota > Metazoa > Chordata > Lepidosauria > Squamata > Viperidae > Protobothrops > Protobothrops mucrosquamatus. The sequence continues at coordinate 863,174 of NW_015386428.1, forward strand.
GATGTAAGTCCTGGCCACTTCAAATCATCATCAAACATCCCCAGCATTTCCTGTTTCCATCCTCTCAAAGTCCCCCCCCCCATCCTCTCTCTTCATGCAGGAAAAAAAATCAATTTCCTGCAGAAAATATGCCGCAGGTCCCCTGCTTTGGGATCTGTAGCCATTGGGGAGTCTCTGCTGTGAGATTTCAACTCCAGACAGGTCAGGAAGGGGGACAAGGAATCCAAGCTTCCTTTGATGGGAAGCCGCTTCCCCACATTTGCTCTAGGACAGGGTCATCCGGCCCAGCGCTTCGGGATCTTAAGGCCCACTGCCCCAAAGCCAGATGTGAGGAATCCACAAGGCCCAAAGAAGCGTGTCTGATTTTCACAAAGCTCCGTAGTTTGCAAAAGGCAACATTATTACTACAGGTAGTCCTCAGCTTATGACCAACCACTTAGCAACCATTTGAAGTTAGGATGGGCCCCAAAACAGGTACTCAGGACTCAGATTTGAAGTTACAATGGCTGCCCCCCCATTTCCCAAGTCACATGATTGTTATTTCGGTTGCTCAGCAACTGACTTGCATTTATAACTGTTTACAGCATCCTATAGTCACATAACCACAATTGACTTTTTTTTGCAACAAACTGATGTTTACTTCCAATTTCCATCAAAAAAATGCCCATCATGGCCAATGGATCCACTTACCAACCACAGATTCAATTAAAAAAACATTACGATTCTATTAACAACTGCCACAAAAAATATAAAATCAGGCTGGTCGCGTGACGATCCACTTAACAATGTAAAACCTTCTTTTAATAAAAAAATATTAGAAGAAAAAAGCAAGACATTTGGAAAAGTCAAAAGGGCAGCTGTGGCTACAAATCAAAGTTCTGCCCCCTCTGTTTTAATGTGCACTGTATTTTTAAAAAGAACTTTGATTAGGCAATTGTAGCTGCTATCTTGACTTTTTGGACACCCACAAACTCCTGCTGATTACAAGTTGAACAAAAATCAGCACTGTGGGGTAGGTGTAAGGATTTTAGGTTATATTGGTAAGAGCCCATTTCTTAGGAAATCGTATTTCCACTTTATTTCCTACCAATCCGCTGGAGGTCTTAAGATGCAGGCAAGGCAACTTGTTAAACTGCTTGGGCTTTCCAGTACACACAAGCGGACCCACAATATTCATGAATTTAGTACACCGAGCTTTTTATGGTGGAGAAAAAAACAGTACTTTCCCCAAAATGAGGTTTTTATGGCAGAAACTTCAGTGTTTTTATGTATGTATAATGTAATGTAGAGGTATTTCAGAATACGGAATCCTACTCTTAGCCAACATGAAACATTAAATCCTGAACTTTTTTTATTTAAGTCCAGTTTGGCAGACTAAGCTCTCCAAAATCGCTGCTTCACTTTACCTGTTGCATTGGCTCAAGGAGTGCCGAGTCGCTGGCTCTGTCTTCAGAGGCCACCTGGAGAGAATAGAAGTGAGTAGAAATAACTAAACAGGTAAATGACATCTTAAGATTTTGCTGGTTCTGGTCTTGACTAATGCAGAAACAAAAACTAGTAAGACGTGAGAGCAGAGGTTCTCAACTTTTTCTATGCTCTGCACCCCTAGAACGCTTCTGATATATTCTCGCACCCCTTACAAAAGTTCGAAATAACGGCAACAAATTATACATATACACTTATAATTTTGAAAACCCAAGTTTTCGCACCCCCTGGAATATCGTCTCGCACCCCCAGGAGGTGCGAGCACCCCTGGTTAGGAACCCCTGCATTAGAGAAATACCAGTGAAATGTAATAATGTTGTACAGATCTGCTGGGTGGAGGCAGCAGGTTTTGGTCACTTCTGTCGTGCTGGGAGGTAACCCATGAAGCACGTTTGTTTTTTTGGGGGGGGGGGATCCCCACTCTGGTTGCTAAAAAAAATCTAACAGGAACATTTACACATCACTCTTCTTCTCCAGATGCAAAGTATCTTTGCTCCTTTTCACACAGGGGCTGCCTTAGGAAATCAGCCATCGTGGCTACTTACCCCCCGATTGTAGTTCCTTCTTCTGTTAGTAGGGAAGTTCCTGTAAGTAGAAAAGCAGACGTTCATATCCAGAGCACACAGAGATGTTTTTCCTACCTCACTGAGATACCGTGCAGTGTAATGGGCAGAAGGGATAACCGTGAGGAACAGGAGGGAGGGCTGCTACTGGGATAACGGATAACAGAAATCCGAGTGTGGGCCAGAACTGTAGCCGGAGAAAGTGTCTCTCAGACAAGATCCTCTCTAGTTCTTCTGAAGGAAGGGAGAGAGAAGCGTATTCACACTTGCAAGGTTCTGTTACTATGGATGTTACAGTAAAAACCATTGACACCACGGTTCAATCCCTATTTCACCCTCAGAGAACACAAGTTATGGCCTCCCCCAACATCCCCTAAACAAGGGCGATTGGAGGAACAGAGGTACTCGGAGAAAGTGTTTGGGCAGATGAGGTCAATACTGCTTTTTTAAAAATTTTATTCTAAGGGATTGTATTCTGCACAAAGGAGCCTGCTGCTGCATTTCAGTCACACTGATTCAGCCCTTTGGACATGTGCCAGACTGGCTGCCATTTAAATCAATCTTTCGCCAACTGAAAAAGCTGAGCTAAGCAGAGGCACCTCAGTTGCCTACCAAAAGGGACGGAGAGGGATTTTGGGAGGCACCAGTAGTTCAAAGTAAGGCAAATCTTTGTACTTCTCCAGCCCCACAGCCACATAGTATTCGCCGTTCACCAGCTCCTCGCCCTGGGAGATGAGGTCACCGTTCAGCTTGCAGAGCCTGGCAGGAAGAGCAAGGCAGAAAGAGGTTCAAGAAAAGGGGGAAGAATCTGAGGAAGACACAAGGCTGGCTGGGGAATTCTGACTTAAAGTTGCCAAGGTTGGGGACCCCTGTTCTACAAGTTTCCTCCTGTTTAAAGACTGAAGAGGGAACTACTAACCCAATCAGAACAGAGCTGGAAGTGACCTTGGAGGTCTTCTAGTGAAAGTCCAAGCCCCTGCTCAGGCAGGAGACCATTTCAGGCAAGTGGCTGTCCAGTCTCTTCTTAAAACCTCCAACTTCTGAAGGCAAAGCTGTTACCCCGGTTAATTCTCCTCACTGTTAGGAAGTTTCTCCTTAATTCCAGGTTGCTTCTCTCTTTGATCAAAGAGAGGTTTCCAACCATTGCTTCTTGTCCTGCCTTCTGGTGCTTTGGAAAATAAGTCGACCCCTCCCCACTTCTTTGTGGCAGCCGCTCAAATATTGGAATCCTGCTATCCTGTCGCCCCTAGACTAAGAAAGCTTTGGGTTAGGAAAACCCAAAACTGAACCCAGTGACCCCTCTGTTCTGTCTTGCAGGTGGACTTGGCTCCCACAGCCACCCTTATGCAAAACCTAGTTAACCAAAGCCCTGATGGCTGTTTCTCCTCATGAGTGACACTAAAGAGCCCGTTTCCTGTTCAGCCACATTTCTGACATAACATGAAGCCGTCCGGTGGTTTTCTTTGTTTTGGCTCAGCCTTTTGTGGAAAGAAGGTGTGTTGCTAAAGCCAATTTGCCCCAGCCCCCTCGGCTAAGGTGCCTGCTCTCACAGTAAAGTACATTGAACCATACATGAGCAGTATATAGGCAAAAGGAATCCAGAGAGACTCTGTTCATAAGAATTGCATCTGCCTTGGAAGAAAGATTGTTTACAGGATTTCCCCTTCCCTGAAACTGAGATTCCTTTTTCAGACTCTCAGTCCTTCTGCCAAAAACCTGGAATTATTTAATTTGAAGTTATGACAGTTAAAGCAGTATAAATAGAGCCGGTTGGGTTTAGCGGTTAAGGCACCAGACTAGAAAGTGGTTCAAGTTCTTTCTCAGCAATGAAAGCCGGCTGGGGGACTTTGGGCCAGTCCCTCTCTCCTCAGCCCAGCCCACCTCACAGGGTAGTTGTGGTAGGGAAAACAGGAGGAGGCAGGTGTGTGGGATATGTTCACTGCCTTGAGTTACTTATAAAAATAGTAAAGCCGGGATAAAAATAAGTTAAGTAAAGCTGAGCTGCTTTTGGGCAGAGAAAGCTCTCAGCTGTCGCACACCATCGTGAAGCAACCTCCCTGAGCAGAGAACTCCCCCCCAACAATGCCCCCCCCCAAGACAAGGTCCCTCCATTCCTCTGGAGCCAGGGCTAAGTGCAGGGCCCCAATGCAGAGAGACCCCCAGGAGGCAGCCCCCTCCAGCCTTGGGGGGTTGGAGTAGCCTAGTTCTGGGGTAGCAAAGGGACGGCAGAGCCTTTGATTTCCACCCCCACCACCCCCAAAAGAAATAGAAAAGGATGGTAAAAAATGCTGACAGGACTCACTTTTTCACCGGTCCCGTGCACAGGTTGGCCTTTTCTGACAAGCGGCCAAGGACGGTGCCCCATTCCTGCAGGGCGCCCCTGGCCAGCACCATTCGGAGGGGGGGGCTCAGCAAGTCTCCGTTGCGGAAAACACTGGAACGGCAGAAGCAGAGATGCCAGCTTTCTTCCCTGCACACTCCCAACTACTCCCCTCTCCCTCTCATTCAGATATGCGAGGGTCTGGACTCCCTAAAATTATGCGAATGGGACACGAAGGAATTTCTGGACTCCACCACAGGCAGAGAGAATTTCCAGCCTTCTCTGGGTTTTTGTTTATTTGTATTTATACTTCACATTGCTAACCAGCTCAGGATTCTGGCAGGATTTTACTTGGAGGAGGGGACAAGTGTTTGGACCCTCGCTCATAGCCCCACCTTTATTTCCCAATGGCTTTGCTAATCTTTTTTCTGGTCAGGAAAAGTTTTAGGGCTGGATCAAGACAGGGAAGAAAGACCCCCTGAGTTGGCCGAGGACAGCCCCCCTCAGGATTGCCTCTTTCCAGGGCTGTCGGGGGCACTAAGGATGTAGGTCCTGGGGATATAAATTGAATAAACTTCAGAGACAAAGAACTATGCCAATTCTGCCTTTAGTTAGTCGTTTATTTATTTGTTAAGATTTTTTTTATTATTTTTTAAATAATTTAAGTAATTCAAGGTAGCTAACATACCTAATAGCTTTTCCTCCTCGTATTTTCCCCGCAGCAACAACCCTGTGATATGCATCAGGCTAAAGAGAGAGTGACTAGCCCAAAGTCACCCAGCCAGCTTTCACGGCTAAGGGGAGACTAGAACTCACCGCCTCCTGGTTTCTAGTCTGCTACCTTAACCTCTACGCCAAACCCCGTCGCCTCCTTCCCTGACCTTCCCCATTTCTTCCTTCACTAATCTGAGAGAGAATTTCCAAGGACAGGAGAGTCACTCACTGGATAACACAAGGAAGGTTTGTCTGCCGCTTCCATCCTGCCGTGACCATCACCTTCTGAGGAATACCTGGATAATTCTGAATGCCAAAACATCATCGTCATCAACAGCAGCAACCAGAACACACCATTATCTGTCCTTTGTAGGTTCTACGGCTATGTTTCTTCATCTGAGCACCTTTAAGGTGCATGGACTTCAACTCCCAGAATTCCCCAGCCGGCTCCAAAGTCCAAGCCCAACAGGCTCAAGGCCTTAGAAGATCCTGGCTTGCCCATCTCCTTACACAGAACTCCCTCTTTTAGGTTGCTTTTATTATATTTGGTGCACAATACAAAGCTTTGAAACTAGAAGAAGGCCTCTGGACCAAAAGTTTCTCCTGGCAGTTGAGCCCTCTGCATTTGGTCCACCCACAACCACTTACTCACCTGGGCTCCATTTTTTTTCTGGTGCTTGTTCAGCTGCTTCATCCCAGCATTTGGATAGCTGTCAACAAAGTGATTTGGGAAGAAAATGAGCCACCGAGCCGAGTCAGGGGACTGTGCTGGGGAGTTCTGAGTTCAAGTTCAGAGCAGACTCTCCTACTTCTACATCCAGCTATTTCTCCCATGAATGCTGCAGACTTCAAATCCCACAACCCCTGGTTGTTGCCACAGGCTAACACATTCACATCTCTGGAAGTGGCCAAAGAATGTGGCAAAGTAACTCTTAAGAGGCGTTTTCCAGTCAAACAGGCAGCATCTCCTTTGCCATAGATATGGGTTCGATTACAACTCCCATCGCTTCCAGTGTGTATGATCATCAGATGTGCTTCAGGTGCCTTTCAAGGAAGAAACAGGGAAAAATCTCTTTCTCTTAAGTCAGTTTTCCAACCTTAGCAACTTGAAGATGTGTGGATGTCAACTCCCAGAGTTTCCCAGCCAGCCATGCTGGGAGTTGAAGTCCATCTACTTCAAGCTGCCAAGGTGGGGAAACAGTGAGCTGGGTCTTGGGAATGGTCAACCAGAGAAGATCAACAACAGTGCTGTCCCTTCAGCTCTTCTTTAATTCACGGTCCTCCCAATAAAACCTGAGGGACGGACACCTTCTCCTCTGGAAAAGAGGAGAGCTGCATGTGCGATGATGCATCTTGGAAGGAAGAAGCAGAATTCCACCACCCGCTGCCCCTACTCCTGTGATTTTAAGAGTGTTCCTGAAAGTTCAAACAATTGGCCAGCTGAAGGCAACTAACCCAAGAATCCTGCGCAGCAAGACAGCAATTAATCCCACACTGCAGCTAAGAGATGGCTGGGTGGCAGACATTGCTTAGCTTTGGGTGGCCGGTTGGAGAAGGATGTCCAAGGGGCAGAAGTTCAAACTTTTCTCATTTTTTGAAAACAAAGCCAGAGGCTTCTGGTGCAGCCAGGCAAGAGACTCGAGGCAGTGCTTTGCCTTGGGACAGAAGAACCGAATGAGATTGAATGGGAAGAGTTGTTCTCAGGAACTCAAGTCAAATGCCAGAAAAACACACTTTCTACTAAAGCTTTTCCCAACCTGGTTTTCCAGATGCACAATATTGGGGGCTTTGAATTCTCTAAACTCCAAATTCTGGACTTGAAGTCCCAAGATCTATGAAGAATTCCACAACAGGGTGGCCTTCTCTGCACTACTCCAGCCGTTCTACACAGCTGTGACTCTCTTCCTTTAAACAAAGCCCACTCGGATCTCGTGCTGGAGAAGCTGCCACGTATCCTCACAATTTACACACTGGCTTGAATGCTGGGTGCTGAGAGCGGCCCTCTGACACTCACACAAGGGCACGGGCTGCTTGGAGATTGACATCATGAGCTTGGTGTCCTCATAATTCAAGGGTCCTGGTCCTCCCTGAGAGGCCAGAGCGGACGCCCAGCTCTAGAGAAGAGCCCAGAGCTTCGACACTCTGCTTGCTCAGGCTGCCTTGCTCTACTTTGACTCGGGTAAGGATCTCACCCGTCCTTGACTGCCAGGAGGAAGGGGGGTAAATGGCTGAGAATGTGCTTCAGTTCCCCCACTAGTGCCAGGCTGGCGCTTGGGCTTGGCTCGGCTTCCCCTGGAACTTTGGGCCTTGGAAGGGTCTCTCCCTGCCCCACCCGCAGGCTCACATTCCTAGTCACAACCCGCTAGGAATCTTCACCTCGAAGCTTCATGCCAGTGAATCGGTCAGATTCTCTGCCTTCCCACCTCCCTGCACTGGCAGTTGCTAGCACAGAAGGGCCTCCATTCTGACCCCCAGCAGTTCTTGAGGAAGTCACCTCTGGCTTGGAGTGTAAAGCCCCAGCAGCTCTGGATGCAGAGAAACGGTGTGTGTGCGTGTGTTCCTCTGGTGCTCACACTGCTGAGACATTTGGGCTACTCTCATTCTACCGTTACTACAAGGGCGCCCGGAACAATGGTACACTTCTGCTGCTCTTGGATATTAACCCTGCCATACCATTCAGCACTCTCAGGTTTAAAATTCATCAGATGATTATTGTGCTTGAACATAATCATCATTATAAACAAAACTCAATCGGGTATTCTGTTATCTAATTATACATTTTCATTTCTATGTTCCCTTAAAGTCTTTTAACTCCTAGGCATATCCACCCCGGGCCACCCCAACGATGCCCTTGACGTGATGGCCCGATGCCTGGAGGCCGTGAGGGTCTGGATGGGGAGGAACAGACTCAGACTCAACCCGTCCAAGACCGAGTGGCTGTGGCTACCAGCGCCTCGGCATAGTCAGCTGATTCCATCGCTGACTATAGGGGGCGAAACTTTGGCCCCCTCAGATCGG
>NW_015386428.1:871701-888092 GCF_001527695.2 Protobothrops mucrosquamatus
GCTAGCGGGACTGGCCTAAGGGATTTTAAAGGGGTTTTAATTACTTTTAATTTGACATATTTAAATATTTCGTTTTAATTAAATTTTAATTAGGTATAATATGTATAATATGTTAGTATTTTATCCAATTGTCAGCCGCCCTGAGTCCGCAAGGAGAAGGGCGGGATATAAATGTAATTAATAAATAAATAAATAAATAGGCCTCCTTTTTTAGATTCTCATCTTACCCTTGATGGCTCTTATATCTACTTTTAAGTTTTTTAGTTAATATAATTCATATGGCTTATATATTTTATCTTTTTAACAGTTTAAATCTCTCATAATTTTTCCCCTCATCCGCTTTGCTGACTGACGACTGCAACAGAGAAGAAGGGAGTTACTTACTCGAGCCTTTTGAACCGCTCGAAACCTGCAGCCACGTATCGGCAGCCATTCTGCAGTTCGCTCAGCTCCGTGACGCGATGACCCCCTCGGGGCGTGTAGATGCTCCTAATGGCCACGGGGGCTTGGATGGTGCTGGTCACCTCATTCAAAAATGCATCAAAGGTCAGGAACCGGCGCTGGCTCACCACAAATTTCCGGCCAAGGAAAAAGGGGTCCCCGTTGCGAAAGACCACCACATTCTTGGCAAGGGGTGCCACTGCCACAGTCGCCGAGACCATCTCTCCTGGGCTGCAGACCCCAGGCTGCTTATCTGAGGAAGCCCCCTGGCAGAGGGCAGAGGGGCACCTTGGGGGCTTCTGCAGCCGAAAAGCACCACTCTTCTGAGCGTGTCAGGCTGCCTGCTAAGAGGAGAACTATGCCGTTTCCATGGTACCAGTTCAACAAGGAAAGAGAGAGGGAGTGCCCTCCGTTTGGTGAAAGACTTGGGTGTGTCTGTGGCAGAAACACCTCTTTTGTGGAGGTGTGCACAGCCTCTTTCTAGAATGAGAGCAGGACACCCGTCAACAGGCGCACAACTCGCATTTCTTTCAGAGTCCCGGAGGCAGGGATGCCAGCTCCTCTAACCACGAGATCAGAGGTCATGCCGTAATGAAGATGGGACTACAAAGACAATCACATGCTCCTCTCTACTCTTCTGCCTCAGCTCCATCCAGTGCACATGCTGGGGCTTAGGCCAGGGTTGCCCCAATCAAGGGAAACTTCTTTGGTGAAAAATGTAATAAACCCCTCAACCCAGAGTGGAGCATTTTCCGCTGTCAGTGGACTTTTCACATCCCACCCGGGCACGATGAATGGCCTTATGCCCCTCTTCAGATGCCGCCACCAGGGTGGAAATGCAAGAGCTACAAAAGGACTCTGAGGTTGTGGTGAGCAGCTCACGTCAAATGCAAATCTGTTTTGCAGATATTGTGAAACAGACAAGTGGATTCGGAAGGAAATAAAAACGATCAGTATAACAAAGCAACAGGTCCCGACCGTTCAACATATTCATTGCAGTTCCTGCAATTTCCCAAATCCCCTTAAAAAACTAAAGATTATGAGACTGACTAGTCCTGCCAGAGAAGTTATTACTCCTGGCTCTGATGCTAGTTCCATTTGAAGAGCTTCTCTTTTTAAATGCACGGCTATCTTTTGTTGAACTAATGTAACCCACCCTGAGGATCTTTGGCTAAAAATCACACTACAATATTGCTACTGTCTTAATTTAGAGCAGGGGTCCTCAACCTTGGCCACTTTAAGACTTGTGGACTTCAACTCCCAGAATTCCTCAGCCAGCAATATTGCTACTGTCTTAATTTAGAGCAGGGGTCCTCAACCTTGGCCACTTTAAGACTTGTGGACTTCAACTCCCAGAATTCCCCTCAGCAAAACTGCAACTTTCTAACAAGCAAAGTCAACAGACGAAGCTGGATTTCCTCAACAACCACCTGATTCAATAACTGCAGGGACTAACTTAACCAGGCTTAAAATCAGGCTTGACTCGTTTAACAACGGTCTTGCTTAACAACGGGACTGACCCCAATTGTGATGGTAAGTTGAGAAATACTTGTAATGCCTCTAGCAGGTTCATGCTGCCTACCACAGTTGAAAAATGCGGCGTACTGCCTAATTTTACAGTCACAGGCCAAAATTTCATAATAATTTAATAACAGCATCCAAATTTCAAAAAACAAGCCAACAAAGCAGCAAAAAACAACCGCACAGTGAAGACTTTAAGAATAATCCAACAGTCAGTAGCCACAAAAAGCAGATGCAAAGAAAAAAAAAGGTTCCACCTACAATACAACACCCGGGAATAATATTCCAGGAACTGAAAGCTTTCGGGTCAAAGCTGCTCTAACGCACCTGACAGGGGAACAAGGCGCCACGCAGGCCACGGCTTTCACTTGATAGCTTTGCAAATACTGTGAAAACTGACATTCTGTCACTGCTCCACCAAAAGTGCCCCACAGGAACTTCTGCAAGTGCAATTCCAAAGTCTGCCGACCTTGGAAAGCTTTTGCAGTCTCCACTTTTCACAGCTACTTTCGTAAGTCTCAACGGTGACTTCAGGATGCGGCCTCTCCAAGGAAACACGGCGGACGCCTTGCCTGCAGCCACGTGCTTCCTTTCCGGAGGCAGCAGGAGAAGGTGTGAGCTTCCAGTTCAGGGAGAAGAGATCACAGGTGCCCTCCCGCTGAGCTCTCAAGCTGGGTTCCCCAATCTCTGTTTCAGGATCAAATACTATGAGGGATGAGAGTAATAAAAAGGAAACGAAAGGAATGAAAGTAGACGAAATCTACATCAACTGTTGCAGCTATCCTAATAAAATGATACGAATCCCTGTATTCCAAAGAGACCATAAACCCTTTCCTTCATAGTTTTAACCCCTGTCCAATGCATCTACTAGCACAGTTCTGAATTTTAAAGACGCACGCTCTTCCGTACCCCGAGGGAATCCTGCCAAGGCCACCTGCTTTTGCCCAAGCCCGGGACAATGCTGAACTACCTCTCCTCCCCATTGGCACCTGTCAGCTTACAGAAGAAGCGGTGATCACAGAACTGTGCCAGACCAGCCGGCATTTGGGTTATGGCTGCTCCCCAAGACAAAAGGCCGGCAAGCGACCCAAAGGCAGCATCCTTACGTTCTTACGGCTGGCAATTGCCTGCTGCAGCCAGAGCAGTTCCATGGCCAGGTGCTTGCGGTAGTTCTGCAGACCAGGCATCCCTCTGGGCATTTCTGGTGCTTTGGGGAAATGAGACTCTGGAGAAGAAAAGAACGAAGCAGTCAGAAACAGGATTCCCTCTCTCAAGCCGGGCAAGGCAACCATCTTATTTATACACACACACACACACACACACACAATGTTGCTTCTGTAAAGTTGTTAGGAAGAAGATTGATGCTATCCAGGGACTTGGATGAACAGATGTAGTAACCACCTGCCCCATTTACCAAAGTCCAGGGTTCCTCCAGCACCTATCTTACCTTGGCTCATCCGGGGAGACTCCGTCCCCAGAATTGTGCTGCTCCAGTCAGATGAGGCACTGCTGGGCTCCCCTTCCTCGTTCTCTCCTGGCAGGCTGCAGACGTTCCCAGGGCGAGCATCCACAGCTTGCTCCAGACTCTGTCCTACCTTCTCGATCTTGGGTTCAGCTGCCACCTCAGCCAGAAGTCGGTTTGGAAACTGCATCTCAAAATCACACGTTTGTTTAGACTGTAACATCTCTTGATGATATTGTGCGTCCTGTTTTTGTGGCTTGTCAACTTTAACTTCTTCTCTGTTGAATTCCTTTATTGATTTCTGGGCAGACTATAAATAAAATATAAAAATAAAGTTCATTAATATAAAACAAAACAATAATAAAAAATAATAAAAAAAATTACCTTTAAAAAAGGAACGATCATTATTTACAGAGCAAGATACTTTCTAGTTGAATGTGCAGGTCTGTGTTGCACAGAGCATTGCACATCCTATTACACATCAAACAAACATTTATATGATATACAAATGGATATACCGAATGCCACCAGACTGTTAGTTTTGTAACAACAAACACGCATGAAGTTCATCTCTATGTGGAGGAAACATACTTGCAAAGCAGAAGGAAAAATTGCATTTATTAATTCCTAATTGAGGGGTAAGTGTAAGTCAAGCTGCGGGCATGTGCGTGCTGGCCCGCTGCTCATATGGCCCAGTTCCCCTCTGCCCCCCCCCCTCCGCTGGGCCACCAAGCTGCACAGGTTGCTGATCGAGATGGTTTTCTTGCTTAAGGTAGAAACAGAACTCACTTCTGGTTTCTAGCTGATGTCTTAACCACTAGGCCTTTAATTCCCCTCTGGAGGAATTCAACAAACAAGGATCGATACTGCCGCTTTTGCTAAGAGCTGAACCTATCAACAGTTATACCTTTGAGAGAAACTCCGGTCTTGGGAAGAGATGGCCAGTCCACTGGACCCAATCCAAGTCCCCTTCAATTTCCTTGACGATGCTCTCATACTTACTCCTTAGGCTTTGAAGCCTTTTCCTGGTCAAATAGCCCCTGGCAACAGCCTAAAAGGGAACAAATGGTTAAAAGCACAATCACAGCTGGACAGAAGTGACCGATGCTGGCATAGAACCAGGCAGCACAGACCGAGTTTCTCCAGTAATGCAGGATTTGATAGGTAGAGGTTTAACAGGTGATTTTTCTCCCTTACATCTTGTTCGTCCAGCCGCCATTTGACAGGGGGGTGAGGGCGGCGCTTACTTGTGCCCCATCCCAATTCCCAGGCCCAATTCTTAAACACTGAAGGCGAGGAAGGAAGACCAGGGGAGCCCAGAACCCTTTTATTACATTTATCTGAACCTTTTAACCTCTCGCCCTTTCTACTACAAGCAGTCCTCGACTTACAATCACAGCTGAGCCCCAAATCTCCGTTGCTAAGCAAGTCAACGAGTTCTGCCCCGTTTTACAACTTTTCCTGCCATCCTTGTTAAGTGAATCACTGCAGTTGTTAAACTCGTAGTAAGACGGCTGTTATGTGGGGGGAAAAAACACCACTTCGCTGGTCAGAAGGTCGCCAAGTGGGGATCACGTGATCACCTTAGTTGCCAAGCGACCGGATTTTCGTCACGTGACCATGCCGCCGTAAGTGCGAAAAACGGTCCTAAGTCGCTTTTTCAGTGCTGTTGCACCTTCGAACGGTCACTAAACGAATGGTTGTTGAGTCGAGGACTGCCTGTGACTCTTCCCCAGATTTCCCTCTCCAGGGCGAAGCGGGGGAGGGCAGGAGGCCCCCCGAGCCAAGGGCAGCCCCGAGGCCCCTTCCCAGCCGCTTTCCGCCCCGCGTTCCTCCCTCTGGACGCCTCCGGCCGGGACTTCTGCCCACCCACCCCCGTCTCCGCCCCTCAGCCGAGCCGCCAGCCGCCTACCTGCAGCCGCGCCGCCGCCGCCGCCGCCTCCCGCATCCTCCGGCCAGCCTCGGCAACCGCGTCCTCTGGTGACGTCAGCGAAGGGCGACTCGCGCCACGCCCCCCTCCTCCCCCTACACGGCCGGCGGCTCGGTCCGTTTTCCAGCTGCGCAGAGTTCCAGGTCCCATCATTCCCATCGGGGGGTCCACACAAAGATTGTCTGCCCGATCCCCACTCTGATTGGCCAGGTTCTTCGGGCTAAAATGGGGGCGCTCGAGGGACCGATCCTCTCAGCCAGGTGTGCGACGCCCACTTCCGGTCTCCGCTCGGCTGCATATGACGTCGTCACTCCGCGACGCTCGGCGGCTCTAAAATGGGTGGATTTCAACTGCCAGAATTCCCCCAAGCAACGCTCCAACGCCGGCCGAGCCTTATCGTTCCTCCCCCTCCCACCACCACCACCACCGTCGAGAACCCGAGCCCATAAAAGCAGAGAAAGGATCAAACGCCGCTGCTAAAGCTTTAGACGACAACGGAGGGGAACTATGGTTCCTTTATGACTTCTGGACTTCAACTCCCAGAATTCCTAATCCAGCATGGCTGTCTTAGAAATTTTGGAAGTTGATGTCTATCATGGTTGGCTCAAGAATTCTGGGAGTTGAAGTCCACAAGTCATGAAAGGATCATAGTTTCCCACCCATTCTACAAGGAAGTCTCAGAATGAGCAGCACCCTCCTGGTTCAATAAAACTATAAAAGTAACCAAAAACAGAGTGTAATTTCAAACGTGTTTTTTCTTTTATGTAAGTGATTCAGGTCGTGGCTTAACACTCTCAGCACCACATTGATGGCTCACAGAGTCTGCATTTGGGAGGGAACTCAAGTTAGCGCAGGGCTCTTCTCTCTGGAATTGCTTACAAAGGAAAAAATGCCCCCAATTCCAGCAACAGAAGAAGCCTTCTGGAAATAGGCTAGTCGATCCAAGTAGTTTTCAGGATGGAATTCCCCACTTCCCCCTGCTGAGCAGAAGGTCTCTCCATCTCTCTGGTTTTGTGGTGGCTCCAAAGGGGCTTTCCTGATTTGAGAGCCTGTGACAGGCAAACCAAGCAGCTCGGCCTGCTTCTTCTTCTGCACGTCCCCAGCCAGGGAGACTGGAGGTGATGGGGGAGTGCAGGGATAGATCATGTTCTCAGGAACCCTCTCAGCACAAAGGTTCCCCAGTCGCTTTCACTTTCGATGCTGTCAGAATTCATCTGTTCACAGCTGTAGATCCAAGTGGAAAAGGAGGAACATAAAAGGATTATCATGAATAATGGGGGCTTTTTCCAAACTCTCCCCAAAGCAATTGTCCCACCCCTAATATACTAACTGTATTCTTAGGAAAGAATAATATATAGCTCTCAGACTAATGCCATGTGCAGAGCAGGCACAGGATGCAGGAGATCAAACTCGTGCAGCCTTACAAAAACAAAACTATTTAAAATGAGAGGTGCCCAGCTCACATAGCAGGAGGAGCGAGAACAAAGGGCCGCCATTGGTGTTACGTCTGCTGCTCATCACAAATTTCCGGAGAGGTTTGTCCATTATGGAACCTGGAGCGACACTGCAAGGGGAAGGAAACCAGAAGCCTCCTTCTCTTGCCACACCTAAGCAAAAGAGGGTCTCTCAGCTCGACTCGGGGCTCCAATGTGGAGGATCAGCATCCTGGCCGGTCCCTCTCCTTTGCCTTCCTTGCTTCTCTTTCTGTTTGGTAGCCATGCAGAACAGGCTCTTGTCCCTTGAGCTTTCTGCCTCCTGCTTGCGTGTCTCTGCCTCTTTCCATCTGGCAGCCCCTAATCTTTCAACAAACACAATTCAGATGCAGTTGCCTGCCAGACATCCTTGTGGGACATCCTTCTCGAGGCCTATTCAGAAGGGCCACAAGGGGGCCGGCCTGGCCCTTCCGGATGCCTTTTCTAGGTGTTGGGTGCTTCTTCCACATCAGGATTTTCAGCCAGGTGAAGCTTTTGTCTAAGGTGAAGGGTTAAGAAATGAGTAGTAGGAGTAGGAGAACAGCCGTTTCTCCTGGCCCTTTCTCCGAAATTCTATAGCCTGGATAGACCAGCTGCCTTCCTGAAGTTTTGGACTTCAGCTCCCATCGGTCTCAGTCCAAATGACCAACAGCAAGGAATCCTGGCTAATCATGATGCAAAATTGCATCTCAGGGGGAGAAAAAAGCCAAGATGGCAGCCACAACCTCCCACCCCTTTTTTACAGACGCAATACATGTAAACAAAAAGCCAAGGCTTCAATCGTGCAGCTGCAGTCCTTGTCTCGACTAATGTTTCTCAATCTTGGAACTTTAAGATGGATGCACTTCTAGCTGGGGAATTCTGGGAGTTGAAGTCCACCATCTTAAAGTTGCCAAGATTGAGAAATGATGATCTTGACTTTTATAGCCCCCATCCACCCAGGGACATCTCTGCCATTGGTTCATCCTACAAAACATAATATTGTTATGAACGTCAGCCATGCTGACTTAGTTTAGATTGCAGCTCTGAACTGAATCTGCAGCATGTAACATTAACATTGAGGAACCTGGAAGTGTACATCCACACCCACACCGTCTACTTCTTCTCTGAAACAGCACCCCATTCACATCCCTTTTCCTCTCCTCCCCCCCCCCCCCCCCCCCCCTTTCCCCCCCCCCCCCCCCCCCCCCGGATCAATTTGACAGGAAAACCACATTGGGCCCTACAAAAAGGATACATGGAATTGCTGAGTTCTTCCAGCTGCAAAAACAAATGAAAAAAGCAAAAAAAAAAAGCATTGTGAACATATGCAAGAGCACAGCCCTCCCTCCAGCCTCGCCTGCTGTGTCCCCACCACCACCATTTCACCCCGAGCTGCTGGATCCATGCAACAGGGAACCCAACTTTATGTTTTGGTGGGTTGTGTTCTTCCTAAATGACAAAATACCAAGCCCACTTCAGTCTAGGGATGTGATGGAAGGGAGCGAGGAGGTGGGTCCCCAGGAGGGAGGTTGCATCCCAGAGGAAGAGGCACCTCAGCCCGGATATCCTGTGTGAGAGAAAGAGGGTGAAGACAGCCCCTCCCTAAGAGTTCTCAGATTACATGGTAGATGCAGATAGCAGAGTCCCGAGTCTGGCAAGATTGATGTCAAGTCCAAAACCCAGAACGACATGTGGCAGTTCTCCCAGGCTCTTTATTGCTTCACGCCTGTGGACGGAATCTTGCCAGACTGAGGACTCTGCAAGCCATCGACATCTACCAAATGCTCTGGGAATGGTTAGGGAGGGGCTGTCTTCACCCTCTTTCTCTCACACAGGATATCTGGACTGCCTCTTCCTCCTCTGGAATGCACCCCCTCCATCCTGGGAATCCACCTTCTGGGGATCCACCTCCTCACAATCACAGGTGGATCTCTTCTGATGCTTTTGCCCCACTCCCATTCCTGCTGCAGGCTATCTGGTTGTTGTCATGGCTGCATCTGGTTGCCCTGTCTGCCAAGGTCATTTCCCCATCCCATTACATCTCATCAGGGGACAGGACTTTTTGGAGAAATTCTCCACCTACATGTTATCCCAAGGCTCCAAGGCATCTTACTCCTCTGGAATACATCCCTCCCTCCCTCCTGGGCATCCTGCTCACTACATCCCATCACAAGACTGGATTTTGGACAAAACCAGCTTATAAATCACCACCAATTTAATAGCTCAGAGAGGGCACGTACAGGACCCAGTGGGAAGCGGTGGGGCTACTTCCCCCCAGAGGTGTTGCTGATGGGGTTTCCTAGGTTGCTTGGTTCTCTCCAGGCTGGAGAGGAGCGTGCCAGGAAACGCTCATCAAAACAAGACACTCCCAATCCTCCCTCCTATCCAGGACACTTCAAATTGCTCTCCCCATCAAGCCCAGCAGTCATCGTGAACCGTGCAACTTATTTTAATCCCCAGCTGAAGAAAGGAGGAGGACGAGAAAGGGGGGAGTCCTTTGAAGAAGAGAAGAAGGCAATTGCTTGGGACACTCACGTTGGTCAGCAGCTGGTCCAGATTCCTGTCAGCCACAGTTTTCTTCTGATCTTCCACAAGTTCCTCCACGTAGACATCCAGGCCGAAGTGCAGGCGGGCAAGTTTCTCCTGCATCTCCCGGACGTGCTCCAGCTGCTCAAAAGAACATTCTCTGCCTGCAGGCCCAGACCAGGACAGGGGAGCAGAGACAAGGTGAGCCAAACAGGGGGGAAAAAAGAAAAGATTTACTCTGCGGGCCTTAGCAAAAAAGGAATTAATGGCGGCAGCAGCGGCAGCATTGATTAATGTTTCCAGCAACTAGAAGTTTCTTTGATTAATGTTTCTGCTCCTGGAAAAAACAAAGAAAGCTCTGTACAGCCTGGTAAGAGAACTGGTTCAAAACCTGTTGACTTGAACTATAGTTACTTGTAATCTTCTCCACGCCTCATTATAATGTAAAACCTCCTGAATATGATGATGCGCGTTAACAAAATCATACTAATGATATTATGGAATGCTATGAGGATATTACATCCTATATACTAAAGACATGTGTGCTACATCAGAGATGTGTCAAATGATGCTAACCAATGAAAGAACTCGTTCCAGACCCAATAGGTTTGAACTGTATATAAAGTGATTTTCTATTTTCTAAGCTGCTCCTCTCCTCTCTTGGGTGAGGTGCCTCTCCTTACTTGTGTACATAATTAAGACATTTTAATCTACTTTTCTAGCTTGGGTTCTATTTGGGCAAGGTGCACTGGGCTAACGGATCTGCCGGTGTTTATGGCTAACGGCATGATACTCCTAACCAACTCAACAATCATCTCCAGACCAGGCATGGTGTGATAAACAGATCATTATAATTTCTTCCAAATCAAAAGCATCACAGTTGGTAAAAACTCAAACTATATCCATTATTGAAATCCTTACAACAGTGATTCTCAGCCTTGGCAGCTTGAAGATGCGTGGATTTTAACTCTCTGAATTCCCTGCCAGCATGATTGCCGAGAGTTGGAAATGCTGCCTTAGAAGCCCAAAACCAATGAATCAAAGGAACATAAACCTTGCACTTAACTGAAATTTCACACACACACCCCATAAGTGGAGCTTATGTACATTCCATATATAATTAATCCATACATTAAGTTGCTAAGCAAAGCTTCTCTGCCACATCTTCTGGGGAAAATCTAATGAGCTGATACTGGGACAATTTTTCTATCCCTGACAAGTGTGAGGAATGTTAATTGTTGCAGCAAGAGAATTATTAGAAAGACAGGACAACCCTCCTCCATGTAGAAAAGCGGGTTGACGACGGAGCCCTTTGAGACAGAAATGCTTCTAGCCAAGGATGTGGGCAGCGGTGGCCAGGGACTGACAAGCAGATGCAAGATTCAACATAAGAGAGAGGCTTTTTCGTCAAAAAGCGCAGAGTAAAAATTATGGTGTCATGAATAAATGAAATCCTAATAAAAATGGATTAATAGGTTGCTCAAGAAACCTCTTTCATGGAAGTAGGGCTAAGTTAAGGAAAGGATTATCCAGAGATTAGTGATAACCCAGGATCTGAACTCGCCCCAACTCTCTCTGCCCAGCGTAATACAGTCTAGAGATATCCCAGCATTAAAGAGGTTACCGAAAGCTTGAAGCTTCCCTGAGTGGAAATCATTCAGCAGGTTAAGGAGACCCCCTTCCATCTCATACACATCAGAGACGTCGGTCAGGAACGAATGCTGCAGGGGGGTGCCCACCACGGACCCCGCATTGCCCCCAAGCTGTGGGACTCGTGGCGCCTCCTTGCTTGCTCTGCAACGGAAAACAAGGAGAGGTGAACAATGGCAGGAAACCAGCCAGCCTCCAAGAGAAAGGCAGGCTCTCCCACAGGATCGGCCAAGCGTCCGGCCGGCCAGCACAGCAGCTCTCCTCCCCTGCAGAGAAAGCTTTGGCATTGCCTGGAGGGCGATCTGCAAGCACTGGCATTTTGGCAGCCCTTTAAATATCCTCTGATGGGGTGCTTTGTACTGCTGGCTGAGCCTCTTCTTCCCACCCGCTCTCCCGCAACCCTGCCCCATCGATGCGGCGGTCCCTCCACATACTTACGTACCTGCATTTGCACAAACCTAGGCTTAGCTGGTTATAACTCTGAATAGTTTTTTGTGACTTACGGTTAACTGCACTGTACAAACTCAGAAAGGAAGCTAGCTTGATAACCACAAGCTGTGTGAAGAGGGCTGGACCCGACCAGCCCTATTTCTTTTACTGAATTGTGGTTGTACAACGCAAGGAGGATGTGAAAGAACTACCTTAACTGAGCTGAGGGGCCCATCAAAGACCCTTGACTCAAACCCACCACCACAGGATGAGATTTCTAACCGCGGATCGCTCAATGAGATCCAAAGCAAACTATGTCTAAGCCAAGAACTCAGGCGTCGGTCACAAAACCGTTTAAAAAGCGAATAGAGCTCCTCCGGGTATCGCAAACACTTTTGTGAGAAGGATACATGTGGGCTCAGCTCTCTGTTTAATAAATAAAGTCTCCTCAAGGTGGTCTCCTTATCAGCATGACTGTGAAGTTTTCTTAGCGGCAGGACAGGAGCCGTTTTTTATTGGTTTCTCAGAGGTTTTTGTCACAACTCTGAAGTTTCATCCCAGCTCTGATTCTGCTACGTTTCTCAGATTCCCGCCACAGGCTGCCCCCAGTAGAAATATTTCTAATACTGCTTCTTATTATTGCTTTTTTAATAGCCAGATGCTTTTTCCTGTTGCCTTTTGTTATAATTTTCATTTCATTTCCCAGGGTTGGTTCAAATGCTTTATGATGCTCTGAGACAGTTTCTGACAAGGGCTGGAGCGGCAACCGAAAATAAACGAATCTTCCACCCATGTGAGGCTCAGATTCCACCTGCCCTACCTGAAAGTCTGCCAGCCCTGCCCGAGCACCTGGCCTGGCCTGGCCTGGCGCCCTTAGGCCTTGCCCTCAGAGGCCCGCTCTGCCCCGTCCTCCTGCTGACCTCTTAAACTTGGCTCTTGGCCTCGGAGATGGGAGGTGTGGCGTCCCCAGCGAGAAAGAGGCACTCTTGCTGGCCGGAACAGGCAGCTTGCGCAGCGCACTTGCAGGGCCCGGCTGGCCCAGGTGAGCCTTGGGGCTCTTCTTCTTCCTCTCCTCCATCGTGGGGCCTCCCTCTCAACCACCCCACCTGCAAGAGAAGAGCAAGCTGTCATGGTTCCGACAGATGAAACTCTTCAAAAGAACTTCGAGGCATTGTTTACCTTAAAGGATCTTTATTTTGAGTAGCATAACATCAGCACTGGCATAATCGAAGCCAAAAACTGAATTCCCCTCCCCTGAGCACATAGTATCAAAGCACAATTCCCTCCTCCAATGAACAGTCATAAATCACATTCCCCAATTAGCTTGAAGCCTGGGCTTCCTCTCCAGTTCTGCAGCCCACCAATTCGTTATCAGCTCTGGTTACAATAACCTTGTTTCTCACGCTAGGTTCAGTGTTGCTATGTCTAGCTGGACTCTCGTTCACATCCCCTCTCCCAGCATCATCTAACTTATTTATTGATTTATTAAATTTATATGCAGCCCATCTCATTGAAGGAAGCCTTAAGACTGGTTCCAGCCACCTCCCTTTATAGAATTTTATGGGAGGGGGCGTGTGGCGAACATGGCTGGGAGAGTTTGCATGGCAGGTGAAATAGGTTCTTTACCTCCGTCCTGCCCGCCTCCTTCGACCTGCTCATTTCTCCAGGGCAGCAGGACACCTAAATCTGGGACAGGGGCTCTTTCTCACCAGCGACAGCCAGGATTTGGATACAGTGGTTCAGGTTTTGGGTCACACAGGATGGAATTTGTAGTACCAACATTGACTTTGTAGTATTGTTGTACTTGCTAACTTAGTTATTTTGAATTTTCATTTGACTTATTTTTCTCTCCTTTTAAATGATATTAATGGTTTGATTGATAACGTCTAACATTCCTAAACTTCAAGATAAAAAACTGTCTTTATTGCCCAGATCAGAATAGGATGGGGTGTCTGGAGTTTGTCTGGTTTCTCTCCGGTATATCTGGTTTCTCTCTCTCTGTGAACTCCAAACAAATTTATGACTTTTTTTCCTTTTACATCTTAAATTTTACACACCCGCAAATTTCGTCAGACCTCATTTAAATGGACATACATGTTGTCACATGTATGTGTTTAACTCTATGTAACTGATTTACTATGCAAAAGAAGGGTTACTTTTGCCCTGTCCAATCAACTTTTCTCTTGCATTTTCTTTGATTAAAAAAAAAAAGGGACCGAAAGCTGATCTCGGGGTTCCCTCTTAGAATGAGAGGAATCCGTTTTAGTCAGAGCGTTCAAATTGTAATAAAAGGATCTTCCTGCCTCGATCTGTTTCCTTGGAGAGCATGCAGGAGCCTCGGAAGCCGCGCCTGGCTAACGGGCTCACACAGCCCGTTTCGTCCCCGAAAGAGAGCGGGCCCGGGGGGGGGGGAGACCGTTCCGGGTGGGCGCGAGCCCTCCTGCCCTTAACCTCTTTCGCAGCCTCGCGTCCCACCTGAACCTTCCCGGACTTCCCCAGTTGGTCCCCCGTTCTTTTCCTTTCTCTTGCCGCTTTGGAAAGGCCCGGAGGAATCCACGGGCGGCGCCCCCCCCAATGTAGAAGTGGAACCCGCGGGGCTCCCTGCCTGCCTGCCTGCCCGCCGAGACCGCCCAGCTGCTTCCCGAGCCGGCGGCCCTACCCGACCGGGCGTCCGGAGCTCCGAGGGAGCGAGGCCCCGTCCGCGGAAGGAGTGCCGAGCCTCCAAGCGCCCGCCTTTCGCGGCGCCGGGTCGGGGTCAAGCCGCTCCCGCTTCGGGGAGACCAGCGACCCCGTCAGGGGAGACCCGCAGCCCCGCCGGCTTCCCCAGCGGCGCACGACCCTCCCGGCCGCTTCTGCCCCTCCAGCCGCATCGCCCGGCCGTCCGAGACGCGGAGCCCGGCCTCCCTGCTGTCCTCCGCCCGGCGACTCCGCCGCGTCCGGGGCGCGTTGGTCGGGCGAGGGCAGCGCAGCCGGGGACGCCGGCTCGGCCTCGGCAGGCAGGGCGCGGGCGGAGGGGAGCGGAGGGCTGAGGCTCTCCGGCCGGCGGGGCGTCTGGAGCGGAGGAAGCCCTCCCCGCCCTCCGCCCCGGAATAACAAAGGGAACCTCTCCGGCGCCGAGCCTGGGGCTCCCTCGGCGAGCCGGCGCCTCTCCCTCGCCAGGGGCCGCCGCGAGCGCCGCAGGCTGGGCTGGGGCCGGACGCCCCGCCCCTCCCGCCCGAGCCCTTCGAGCCTCGCCGCGGGAGCGCCCAGTCGGAGCCGATCGGCCCGGGCGTCCCGGCGGCTCTGGTGGGCTCCGGCGATCCCCGGGCAGCTGGCGGGCCGCGACGTCCCGAGACCGGCGCGGAGGTGCGCGGCGCGCAAGAGGCTCCGGCGGTGGGATCCAGGGCCGGCCGCGCCTCTGCTCCGCCCTCCGCGGCCGAAGGCTTGAAGGGGCGCCGCTCGCCTCTTGCGATTGGCACAAGGCGCGCTTCTCATCCCTGGCAGCTCTAAGATGGGTGGACTCCAACTCCCAGAATCCCCCAGTCGGCAAAAGCCTGGCATGCAGAATGATGGGTCGCCATCTGGTCTGGTCTAATCAGATGACAGCAAGGCTGCTGTAATTCTGTCGCCTTAAGTAGATATCCCTGACCTGCCTTCTTCTTCTTCTTGTGCCATATCCGTTATTGGACGTTGGCGATCCTGTTTCTATCAGCAGCCACAGGAAAAGTGCTGCTGAGTTTTGTCCAAACCAGTCCCTTAGATTTTGAAGCCATGATGTTCTTCTTCTGCCTGACACCAAACTGACAGGAGTAGCCAAACACTCCAGAAGACAAACTCAAGATCCAAAAAGATCTTGAGAAATTTGAACAATGGACCCTATCCAACAAAATTTCAATGTGGAGAAAAGCAAAGTTTTACATTTAGTCAGGAAAAACCAAAGGTATAAGTACAGATTGGGTGAGACCTGGCTCAAAAATAGTAACTGTGAGGGACCTTGGAGTCCTAGTGGACGATCACTTGACTATGAGCCAGCATTGTGCAGCAGCAACCAAAAAAGCTAATACAATCCTGGGTTGTATAAACAGAAACATAGAATCAAGATCACGTGAAGTATTAGTACCACTTTATAAAACCCTAGTAAGGCCACACCTGGAATACTGCAGCCATGTTTGGTCACCATATCACAAAAAAGATGTTGAGAGTTTGGAAAAAATTCAGAGAAGAGCAATTAAGATGATCAAAGGCCTGGAGGCTAAAACATACGAAGAACGGCTGCAGGACTTGGGTTTGGCTAGTCTAAAGAAAAGAAGAAATAAGGGAGACATGATAGCAGTATTCCAGTATTTGAGAGGTTGCCACAAAGAAGAGGGGGTCAAATTATTCTCCAAAGCACCAGAGGGAAGGACGAAAAACAATGGTTGGAAACTGGCCAAAGAGAGAAGCAACCTGGAATTAAGGAGAAAGTTCCTAATAGTGAGGACAATTAACCAGTGGAACAGCTTGCCTCCAGCAATCGTGGGCGCTCCATCACCAAAGATTTTTAAGAAGAGACTAAACAGTCACTTGTCTGAGATGGTATAGGTTCTCCTGCTTGAGCAGGGGGCTGGACTAGAAGACCTCCAAGGTCCCTTCCAGCTCTATTCTATTCTAACATATGTTGTGTTGGCTGAAAATCTTCCTGAGCTTTTCAGATATTTCTGCACCGTATGGAATAACATTGCTTCATTTGCTGTTTTCCTCTTTGTCTGTTATGCAGGTGCTCCTGCTGGCTCCTTTTCTGGATCTGATGAAGGCCCAGTTGGAATAGCTACAAGTTTTGGGGGTTTCCTTGATGAGTTTTAGTTCTTTTCTTTCCCCTCTTTACTGGTAGGCAAACTTTCAAGCCAGCGGTGCTGGGTTCTGATCACTCCCATTTTGTGCTCACCACCCACTTGGACCTCTCCATCCCTTCTCATTTTTCAATACGCTGCTGCCATCTTTCTTTCAGTCACGTCTATCC
>NW_015386428.1:889828-901703 GCF_001527695.2 Protobothrops mucrosquamatus
TTTCATCTCTCTCAGCTCCTCAGTGAACCAGGGAGCCAGTTGAGATCTGCGCCGGGTCAGAGGCCGCAAAGGCACGACTCGGTCCAGTGCTGCGGCAGCGGCTACTTCCCAGGCCGCCGCCCGATTTTCCACCGAGTCGTGAACTAGATCCTCCGGATATGGCCCAAGCTCCGTCAGGAACCTCTCAGGGTCCATCAGGCGCCTGGGACGGAACCATCTACGCGGTTCCGTCTCCCTGCGGCGGGGGGGAACGGTCCGGAAGTCCATCTTCAGGAGTGAATGATCTTGACAATTTCCAGTTTGTTCTGACATCCAGTGTGCCTTCTTGTTTCTTCAACTTTAGCACGCTATTTTCACATTCACGTTATTTGATACCCTTCCATGGTTCCTCTGGTTACACATCAATGAATTCAGGACTCAAAGCGATTCCTGATGTTGCCTTTGAAAATGGCGTTTATATGCTCGAGAGCGTATTGTGGAAAGTAGTAATCTTTATTCTTTTGCTTTAGTCCGATTGGGAAGTTGCACATGAGCAGTTTGCAATCTGTCCCAGTCTACCCAGTCCATGTTTTTGCTATTATAACTGCACTTTTCCACCTTTGTATCAATATAGCCAGTTTTTCTGTCTAGCATGCACCTAGGCATTATTTTGGTTTGAAGAATATGTTTATTTGTTACAATGAAGAAATCATCAGTTTGATAGAAAATGACAGATTGTTTTCTGGTTTATACCTAAGCCAAATTGGTAAAACTACAAGTTTTATTTATCGTTGTTTTCTCATTATAAGATGCCTTTGCTTGTTGTGACAAAAACAACCATTTGCCTCCCACATCTTCCTATATCGCTGCTGCCCATAGAGATGTCTGTTTCTTTAGCTGGGGAGACCTTTGGGCCTTGGTTGACCCTGCCATTTTTGCAAACCCCCTCCCCTCCCTTCCAGGCAGCATATAGTAGCAGGACCTGGAAGGAGGGGTGGAAACATCCACTGTGTATCAAATTCTCACAGTATCAAAACGGGTGACAAAAAAGGAAGACAAACAACAGGTACATGTTGCATTTCTATTGGGTACAAAGATACATACAACAGAAGTTTATTGTACAACAGCATTAAAAACTGGAAAGTTTGCTTGACACTATTACAATTCTCATTTCCTAAAACTCAGGTCTTTTTTTCCAGAGAGACTGCCATCCACTGGGGGGGGAGCAACAGTGACCAGCTCTCCCAAATCTCTCTCAAGTGGAAAGGAAGCTACTAGCAATATAATAATTTTATATTAATACTTAAAATGGCTTTGACTTAGCATCTATCTAAAAGAATTAAGTTTGTGATTGCTTTTAAGACCAAAAGTGGCACAAATTAAAATAATGAATTGGCTGTAAGTGAAGAAGGGTCCAGATGAACAAAATTACCAAAAAGCTCTGAGGACACCTCCCCACCACATGATTCTATAGACAAACAATCCATCAAAAGTGCTATCAGGACACATCTCAGGCGACCAGACTTGGGCCAAGGTTGTTCTAGCTCCTGGGCCCATCACCTACGTGGTCTGGACTGGGGGGGTTAAGTTTTGTCTCCTTGAAAGTTACACACAGGAGAATTTGCTTTGCCACCCGAAATTCGCCAGGCACAGACACAGGCAGGAATGCTCAGCATGTGCAAAACAGTTAAGGAAGCAAAACCTTTGGATTAAATCTTTAGTACATACATACACTTGCTTGTGTCTGTGTGCATGCGCACATATAATCATAGAGGCAACTGTGAAGTCATAAGGCTATTGAGACATCAATTCTGGAAGTAGCAAAGTCCTGGAGATGACGCCTCCTCCACCCACACCGATGAAAGGGGCACCTTGGCCTCTGTCCCCACGTCACAGTAATACATCAGCTTCGTTCTCCATCTTCCTCCCCCCCCCCCCAAAAAAACCCCTACAGGCTAAAAAGAATAATCTACCACATTATCAAACTCCTGAGTCTCCAGCACTGACTTTAAAGGGCAGGTCTGGTAATTTCAAAAAAAAAAAAAAACCCATTCAGAAAAAGAAAAGAGTTAATCCTCAAAGTCCCACCGGGATTTTTGCTTTGCATCTGCATTAGTATGGCACTCACTGAGAGCTACGACAGCCAGATGTTAAAATGGGAGGAGGTAAAATTAGCAAGCTTCCCCCGCTTTGCTTCCCACCTTTGAAAAGGATCGACGGCTGGATCTGCCACACACGTAGATGTTCACACAGCACCACGCAGAGAACAGGATCAATCTCATTTATAGATCTATATATAAAAGGTGGATGTTGCTGCTGTACATAGTGTTGGATAATACAGAGAGATTATTTTAAAAGCCAAAAAAAGCATTCAGTATTGTCAAAAGCTTTAACCTGAAAGCCCCAGAAGAGTTTTCATCTGAGCACGGGGCTTCCTCGAAAGAGGAACGGATCCATCTGGAGAACGCTGCAACCTGCCCGCATATCCTTCAGCTTTACTGAGCAGAGTTAGCAGCTTCCTCTGCTGGCTGCCCGGCTGCCATTCCTATGCTCAGTGCCCCAGGCTGCTCAGGGGGGCCCGCTGCCTGGGCCAGACCAAAGCCCTCTCCTGCCCTGGGGCCCTGCAGGGCCAGCTCATCTGGGACGCCGTGGGGCTGGTCCTCTGTCCCTGTGGTCAGAGACGCAAAGGCACACAGATCTTGGACCTTTTTATTCAGGTCGTTGCGTTCCGTCTGCAGGGCCCGACACAGCTTCTCAAGGCGCTGAATCTTCACTTGGAGCCCTTCCAGCTCTTTGTCCCGGAGGGTTTTCTGTGTGGGAACAAGAGCGTCAATTCCAGAGTCAGCTTTTGGAAGGAAACATCTGAAGACGGTCCCTGGAACGAAGTTCTGAAGATAACTCAATGGGATTGTCTCGCCCAACAGGATTAGCCCACCCCCTCACTTCAGCAGACTCCGCCTGTGAAGGAATTTTGACTGGAGCTGTCAAGGAGAAGAGCCTTTTCCACTGTGGCCCCCTGCCCTGTGGAACATACTACCGCCAGAGGTGAGATTTGCTCCCCCCGCCCAGCCTTCCAGAGGGGCCTTAAAACTTGGCTTTGCTGGTTGGCTTGGAGCACCGTCGGGGGCACTGCTTGCTGTAGATGGCCAACGGGATAAGTCCTCAGCCCTGCACGTTCCATCTCCTTGGTCTCAGATCTTAAGTAACTTCAAAAATTTTAATTGTTTCTAGATTTATCTTTATTTTTTGTCTGTTAAGTCTTGCACGAGATAAGATAGCTTCCTCTATTTTGGAAGGCTGCCCTCCTTGGCTACGTTCCCCACAATGAGAAAGCCTCGGTCTCCCCAGGGGAGAGGGCCGTGTTACCTCTTCCGCCATTTCTAGAAGGGCTTTGTTGCTGCTTTCCCACCGGGACCTGTACATCGTCGTTTCTTTCTCCAGCTTCTTGATCTTCTTGGTCATCTAGAGAGTTGCAACCAAAACAAGGAAAGAGCAGTTACAAAGCCCCTCCCACTTTCCTGTCTTGTCAATCTTCGGCAAGCCAAGAACTGGGATGATGGAATATTGAAGACTAGACTGAGTGACCTGGTTCTTGCCCTCGCAATCAAAGGCAGTCGAGTATGGATAAAATCACTGGTTTTTTTTTATAAGGAAGAAAGCCATCAGTATGGAAATGAACAAGAAATGAAAATGTTTCACTGAGTCCTGATTGGTACAAAAACAGTGGCAGTGCTACAAACTTGTTTTATAGGAAAAAATCATTTTTTGTTAGAAAGCACCTCAACCAGGAAACGAACACTCCTAAGTATTTATTGGAACCAGCCCCAAACACCCTAACCATTTATCAAAAGCATTTAAATTTTTCTGACATTGACAATGCTGCAAATATATTCAAGGTGAGAAGGAATTTCCAGGGAAGCGATATGCAATGGTGGCTTGAAAGCAGGAGACGGTGGATTCTAGTCCCGCCTTAGCCACGAAAGCCGGCTGGGTGACTTTGGGCCAGTCCCTCTCTCTCAGCCCAGCCCACCTCACAGGGTTGTCGTGGTGGGGAAAATAGGAGGAGGGGGGGTGTTGGATATGTTTGCTGTCTTATGTATAAAAATAATAAAGGTGGGATACGAATAAATACATGTATGAATATATCTTAGGGAATATAAGATTCTGCAAAACATTTCTTAAAATTTCAACATCTTCAGCCTACAAGAATGGGAAGGGACATGGATGCTGCTGCCACAGAGCAGATTGGCCCAAACTGGACGGACCCGTTTTCTCTGATTTGTTTTCTGCAAAATAGCAGTTCTGTAGGCCAGAGGTGTCCCTACGTCTCCACGTGGGAAAAGATGCCGTAAAAGCCTTCTGGATCCCGGTGGCACCTGCTGCAGCCCCAGCTCCCTCGAGCAGCCTCTGGCACAGCAGGACCAAAAGGCCAGAAGCAACACGGCATCCCAACTCACACACACACACAAATTCAAGGTCCGGGGTGGGTCAATGTGTCCCAGCCTTTAACTCTGCTGCCAGTTTCAGAAGCACGGTGGAAGACCTCCGTCTGGACTCAGACTCTTCCTTTGAGGGTTTGGCACAAGTCAGTCAGAGGCCAAGCCCCCCCCCATCCCACCCCCTCCTGCCCTCAACAGCCTTGATCCGCTGCATACCTTCTCCATTTCTTGCTTGAACGTGGTGAACACTTCGCTGCTTTTGGAAAGGGTGTTCTGGAACTCTTCAAACTTCTCTGTATAAAGAGCCAGCTGAATCGGAGAAAGCAGAGAGGAATGACTGCCCGGAACATTCACATTTGCGGCTGTTCTACGGGGTCAGGTGAGAGAAAGGAGACCGGGACGGCAGGATGACAAATTCCTCTTCTCCAGCCCCCAGAGCAGTGGCAGTAGCCAAGTCCCATCCAGGGTGTCTACGGGGGCAAGTGGTGTCCAAAAAGTCAAGATGGCAGCCGCAACCAACCAAGTAAAGCCCTCTTCCTTTTTTGATCCTGCACCATTACCTAAAAGCCACCATTTGGACTCCCTTCACAGATGGCCCAGATCCACCCCAAATTTGGGTTTGGAAAGACAGTGTCTGCTATCTTGGAGCCCAGCAACCCCAAAGCAAGTTCCGAGCTCCCTTTCTGGGAAGAGACAAGCATCTTTAGGCTAAACCAGGGGCCTCCAACTGTGGCAACTTCAACTCCCAGAGTTCCCCAGCCAGCCACGTCCACAGGTCTTAAAAGCTGCCAAGGTTGGAGACGGCTGGGCTAAACCAACTGAGGCAGAGCAAAGATGCCCCTTGCCATCCCACCTGCTGTTTAAGATGCGCTTCCTGTTGCTTCATCAACTCACACATCCTTTGGGACTCCACGGCCTCTTTCAGCAGCTGCAGGAGAGAAGGAAGAGGAGGAGAACAAGAAGGGAAGTTGGGGTCACCCCAGATGAGAGAAAAAGAGAGCCTT
The DNA here is from genome assembly GCF_001527695.2 of Protobothrops mucrosquamatus. Classification (NCBI taxonomy): domain Eukaryota; kingdom Metazoa; phylum Chordata; class Lepidosauria; order Squamata; family Viperidae; genus Protobothrops; species Protobothrops mucrosquamatus. Next base: position 895,251 of record NW_015386428.1, read on the forward strand.
CGACCGGCAGGGAATTTCCTTCCGTAGAACCTCTGCCTCCCCAGCCGCTATTCAGCCTCTGCTCCCAAATGGTGGACTCCAAGGATAAAGGCAAAACCAGTTCCAGACGCCTGACACCTGCCCCCTCTATCAAGCTATTTCCAAATCCAGATCTCAGAGCTTCACTGATCATCAGGTCTGATAAGGACCAAGAAAAGCCAATAAGAAGTCTCCGATCCCTCTGGCTGCATTTCAGCTAGTCCTCAGCTTGGGATTAGAATTTCCGTTGCTAAACAAGGCAGTTCAGGGTTAAATGAGTTGTACCCGGTTTTATGACTTTTTTTGCCACAGTTGTTAAACAAGACACAGTCGTTAAACAAATCTGGATTTCTGCCACTGACTCTGCTTGTTGAAAGCTGGCTGGGAAGAGGGCAAATGGCAATCACATGACCCCGGGACACTGTAACCATCGTAAATGGATGCCAGTTGCCAAGGCCCTGAATTTTGATTACATGACCAGGGTGATGCCAGAAGTAAGAGCACAGGTCATGTCACTTTTTTCAGTGCCACTACAGCTGTGGACAGTTGCTAAACAAAATAAGTCAAGGACTACCCACAATTGATTATTAGAACTCCTGACAACTCCACCACAGTCTCCTGGGATTTTCAGCCCCCCATGGCAGCTGAAGATCCTTTCTCATTCGGTTGCCTCTTTTTCTTAAGCTGTCCCAGAATCTGCTCCCTCCTAATCCTTGCCAAGGCCTACGTGAGGAGGGCAACATGGCCGTCCTCCAGCTTTCTGTTTGTTAAACAAAGACGCAACCACGCAAAGCCTCACAAAGTCCTTTTCCCGCTGGTGCCTCTCCTCCGCCTCTTTCAGCATCTCCTGAGCCTGCTGGAGCTTGGCGTCCACCAACTGCTGCTGCAGGTCCTTGTGCTTGAAGACCTTGTCGATGTGCTGCCAAGAGAAACACAACGGGTGTCGGTCCAGGGCAACTGGCGCAGCCACAGCCTAGCTCAGTACTGAACTCTCAAGCCTGATCTGATCCCACCACCTTCCTTCCCCAAAGGAATCGTGGCTTGTACCAACTTTGATTCAGCCCTATGAGAAGAAAGCCTGAGATATTTTCTGGGCATGAAATGTTGCAGTTGGATACACACTGACAGTGTCATCATGACAACGCAAACGGAGACACAGGAAGGTTTTCCTGAAGGGGCGACCAACTAAGTGAGTGGTGGCGAACCTATGGCACGGGTGCCAGAGGCGGCACTCAGAGCCCTCTCTGTGGGCACGCGCGCTGTCGCCCCAGTCCTAGGCCTTCAGCTGGGTTTTATAAAACCTTTTCACTTTAGGCCTCCGCCGCCATGTGCAAAAAAAAAGGTTCAATCAGTCAATTTCAACTTCTCGCGGGAAAAAAAAAGATCTTGCAAAGTTGAAATTGATTGACTTGAACTTTTTAGTCCCACCCAGTCTGCCGTTACCACCACGGCCATGCTCACCCAATGGCCATGCCCACCCAGCCAATGGGCCACACCCACCCGGCACCCGACGATGCATAAGTGGGTTTTGGGTTGCAGTTTGGGCACTCGGTCTCTAAAAGGTTCGCCATCACTGAACTAAGGAGAGGTAAAGCTTCTTTCAAGCTAAGCTCAGTCCCTGATGACAAGGGACTCCCCTACGAATGACAGCAATACGGGGGTGGCTGGGCCCTCCCTTCCTCCAGCATGGCTTGCTAGCTTTGCAACTCAAACCGCAGCCTCAGCCTCTCTGCAGAAGAACGCCGCAGAGCTCACGTTAGCAAAACAAAGGATGCTGCTTCGTTGCTGGGCTGTGCAGCACGATCCCTGAAGCAGCTGCCATGTTTTGACCAGCCACAATTCCATGCGGCCATTTGGACAATGGTGACCGCTTCCGGGATCGTGCCGCGCGGCCCAGCAATGGAGTGGCCTGACTTTCCCTCCCCTGACCTCCTGCGATCTTCAAAAGGGAAGTGAGGAGGGGTGTTTGGCCCAGTGGGGTGGGAAGCAGGCCCAAGAAGTCGGGGGAACCCCCAAAGTGTTGAGGTGCGGGAGGCTTCAGGATTAGGGCTCTCAGGGCCTCCCCCACCAGAGGCACCCCATGCTACACTTAATGACTGCATCAGGGAGAGCAGGGACGGGGAAGTCGTTAAGTGAGGTGATTTCGCTTAACGACCATCACCACTTAAGACTGTAATGGCTAACCTGCATTACAGCCATAAGCCGAGGACTACCTATATGCACTATCTTTTCTAGAACTCAGGAGGAGATCTGTCGAATGACCAAGAGGACAAGCAAATCTGGCAGAAAAGGGCTCGTCTGAGGGGAGACACGTCTGAGGGGAGACACATCTCAGGGGCTGGTGGCACAACTGAAGAGCAGCAGGCCAGGCAGGAGGGCCCATCCCTCATCCTCCCCCTCCCTCCCTCCCTCCCTCCCTGCCCGCCGCTCACCTCCTCTCGCAGTTCGTACTGCTCTATGAGCTTCTTCAGCCTTTCGGCCAGTTCCATGTTCTCCTGGCGCAGTTTGGAATTGCGTTCGTTGTGCTGTTCCATCTGCAGCTGGATGTCATTGAGCATCACCTGGAAGTGGGAGGTTACCTCCTTCCGCTTCTCTTCCTCCTCGCGAGCTCGCTGGACGCCCTCCTCCTGCGGGGGAAAGTGGGAGAGCCTTCCAGGCGACTCTGACAATGCAAAGAGGCCGAGTCGGAAGAACCCCGGCTAGCAAACACGGAGGAGCTGCTGCCGGTCTTCAAAGAACAGGAAGTTACAATCAGCCACTCCCGAATCCACGCCAGGCACTTTCCCTCTCTCTCTCTCTCTCTCGTGGCCTGTTAAGGTCCGGACGGGGGGCAGCGTCTGTGCACGGCCTTCAGTGGGCCGAATACCAACGTTCCGGGAGTGCCGTTTGGCTCTAAGTCTTTATCGCTTGCAATTGTGGGCAAGGTGCCAGCTACTCTTCCCATTATGGAGAGAGGATTTTTATCATTTTACATTTTTAAAAACAGGCACTTGTCTTGTTCATTATACTGGAACCCTGGTTGCTCTTGAGGTGAAGGTAGTCCTCAATTTACAAACATATCTGAGGCTGCAATTTCAGTCATAAGTCACAATGGTTGTAAAGCGGGCCATCATGTGACCACAGCCGATTTTATGGCCTTTTCTGCAGCGGTGGTTATGAAAACCAGAGTGGGGTGATTTTGCCACAGACCGGAAGGAAATGCCTGTTTCTGTTTCTGGAACAAACATAGTAAACTCCAGGATGCTGCAAATGGCTGTAAATTGTAGGCCTTGCCAAGCGACCAAAATGCAGTCATGTGACCTGGGGGGGGAAACAGAACTTTGGGTTCCTTTTCAGGGGTCCATCGGTACTGGCTGGCTCCTAAGCCTCCTCTTCCCTGAACAGACTGTTGAGCCCCTTAACCTTCCCTTCCCCTCAAAGGGCCAGGAGATGCCTGGAAAATTCCTGGAATGGGCTGCCACTTTGGGCTCTGAGAGGTGGGGTATTGCGGGGGGTGTGGGGTGTGAGTCAAGGTAGGCTCTGACCATTTTCTCACCTGGCATCAGCCAGCCTCATGTACCTTGAGAGTGCGGTTATGTCTTTGTAGCTCCCGGCACAGGCTTTCCAATTTGGTACGAGCCAAAACGGCCTTGTTGTGCTCACTTCGGAGATGGTCCTTCTCCTGCACCAGCTGAGTCTGCTTCTTCTGCAGTATTTTCATCTGCTTCTGAGAGTTTCGGTGCTCTTCCAGCTGATGGGACAAGAAGGGAAGGAAGAAAAAGAAGGAATGAGTACATCACGTAGCAGAAACGACTGAAGAATCTCCCTGAAAAATAAGAGCATGAGATGTTTAAAAAAAAGCTAATATTTCAGCAACAAAACTGTCAGCCCTTCAAGTAGGCCAGACAGGTAAAGGAGACACCCTAATATTGAACTCTGTTTTATTGAGAGGATGGAACAACAGAGCCTTTAAAGTAGGACATTGTTACTCCTTCGCTTGCTCCCTTATACGAACAAGATCCAAAGAGGGGCCATAGTGGGCTTCCCTGCTGAGCTCATGTTTGTAAAGGGAGGATTCTTTTATCTCTTGCAGCTGCCTGAGTGAAGATGACCTGAAGGCATCCAACTCCCCCTGGACCACCCGCTGCCCTGCCCGCGGGAGAGCGGAGGAGATTCTCCAGTCGCCTCTCCACCCCTGCCAGGCACTGACCAGTTCCGCGTATTTCTTGCAGAGGGCTGCCAGCTTCTCCTCAGACGTACTGAGGGTGTTGAGGGTCTGCATCAGAAGAGTGATCTCCTTGCCTGGAAGCAAAGCAAAGGCTCATTCAGAGCAAGCACAAAGACGTGGGGGCAGGGCAGCTTTTTAGGGAGCTGGAAACAGCAGCCTCTCGGGTACGAAGAAGCCTCTAGAACGTGGGAAATAAAACTAGACACATTCTAGTTATAGACTGTTATAATCACTGGAGGTAAGGTAGCTGGGAGCCTCCCCGTATTTTAGTTACACAACAACCACCTTAAGAGGTAGGTGAGTCGTGAGATGCCAAAAATCACCCCAAATGATTTAACATGGGTTGCCCCTTCCAAGACTAACAACTGCTAAGGCCAGGATGATTTAGCAACTCTGTGTGTGTGTGTGTGTGTGTGTGTGTGTGTGTGTGTGTGTGTGTGTGTGTGTGTGTGTGTATGAGAGAGAGAGAGAGAAATGGTAGCCTCTCTGTGCACATGTCCCTTCCCCAATCCTTCTCACTGCCTGCTTTTTGGAAGAACAAAGGGAATGTAGGCCCATCAGCAAAGAACTTCCTACCAAGTCCTCTGGGCTTCTTTTTCTCCTGGACGCGTTTGTGGTCACGCTCTCCACTCTCATCGCTGATTCCCCTGGGACCCTCCTTCTCGCCGTTTATCTCAGGGCAGCTTTGCTCCTGGTCCCCGTTCCGGGGGGACTCGCTTCGGCACTTCTCTGGCTCATCCAGCTCCACAGGCTCATTCTGGCCGTTGTCCTCTCCAGGGGCTTCCTGGTTGGAGTCCCTGCAATAAGTGCTCAGAATGTCCTCCAGCTGTCTGCTCAGCTCTTCAGAAACATCCGGGACTGGCTGGCAAGGCACAGCCTCCTCTGCCAGATGTGCTGCAGATGGTAGAAAGCACCATTCACCATTAAGAGGGGAGAAGTCCAAAGAGGAAAAAAACAAATGAAAACACAGCTCTTGAGAGAATTAGTTAAGGATAGAGTAAGAATCATTCTCTCAAATGATGGTGGTGCCCCAAATTCTACATTTAAAGAGAAATAAAACTAGTGAATCTCAGGGAAAACACACCCTCTTCTTTCTTCCTCTGCTCCTCGTTCACTGGCATTTCAAGCCTATCATCAGCAAAGTGTTTCAAGCCAGAGAGGCCAAGTTGGTGGTGACAATCTCCACTTCCTGCAATGCCCCCAGGAGCCTCAGCTAAGTCACTATCTTCTGGCCCCAGAACACCCCTTATTTTGCAAGGGCTGGGGGGTGGAAGAGAAGCTTTGCTTTCGCCATCTTGGTTCTTCATTGTACTTCACCTTCAAAGCCACTTTCAGCAGTTTCTATGTAAAACAAAAATAAATGGTGTTATTTTGGGATGATTATTCGCTGTCAGCCAACAGCACACATGCAAATAAAGTAAATAAGAACTGGAACAGCCAAAGGAACAGCAATGTTACAGCCAACAAGTGGCAATTTTAATAACTGTCTCTCTCCACGAGTTAGTACCTATTGCTGGCACACCTTGTAGAATATCACTGATTGATCAACTGGTTGCCTAGGAAATAGTATAACCTCAGGTCGGGTGAGTTCTTGTAACTGCGAGCTGCACTTATTTTGGCAGAACAATATCACAAAGTGAATAAAGACATGACACGTACTCAGACAGTCATCAGAATATCTGTATCTTTTCCTCGATTTGGGGGGATTCTTTTTTTTAAAAAAAATATATTCCGTTTATTATTGTTGCTACAGTCCTTGCATTTCATGACTCTACTTCTCTGCCAGTGATTTAAAGAATAGGATTCCTTGGACCACAAAGAAAGACCACAGAGTTGGACCACGGGGCAAAAGTTGCGCCACTCCTGCCTTAAGCAGAGCCTGGTTATTTGTCACTGTCAGCACTCTGGAGACTCACAAATTCATTCTCGTAAAAAGTGAAGACAAGCTCATTTCTGCATAAGCCCCACAAGGGAGGGGTCCCAGTAAGGGTCTGCAAGAGCCTGCAACCCTCCCCCTCCCCCTCCCCCTGGTGGCCTCTTGGGATCCGCCTCCTCGGCCCTTCCAAGGGGAGCCCGGCCTCTCCCAGCCCCCGGTGCCCCCTCCCGTTCCTTCCTGCAGCCCCTGAAACGGTCCTTTAACGTTCCTTCTATCCCCCCCCCAAAGCTCTCAGCCCCCCCCCGGCCAGGACCGGCTCTTTCGGCCGGGGGGGGGTCGTCGCCCAGGCCAC
>NW_015386428.1:901854-911066 GCF_001527695.2 Protobothrops mucrosquamatus
CGCCCAGGCCACGCCCTCCTCCCGCCCCCCCTCCCCTCCGCCCTCGGCGCCCCGCTCCCCTCCGCCGTGCTCCTCCTCCCGCGGGAAGCTCCACCGCTTTTCCCTACCGTACTATCACGTCACTCCCGCGCCGCTGACGTCACTCCCTGCCGCCTTGACGTCACGCCCGAGAAGTACGACGCGTTCGAAGCGACTCGGCGAACCTGAGGACCACCGGCTCGGGCCCTCCGCTGTCCTGGCGCGGCTGCTCGGCCTCCTCCTCCCCTCTGCTCCGTGGCTGCCGGGTGCTCCTTCCAGCCTCTCTCCGCTGGCTTAGCAGAACGCTCCGCAGGGTTGCGAGGAAGCAGCTCCAGCCCGGACTCGCACTGCGCCTGCGCCGCTAACGGTCAGCGGCCAATCAGAGGGAGGGACCGGGAAGAGCATGCTGGGAAACGACGGAAGAAAAAGCGCCACCCGAGGCGGGAAGCCGGATTGGACTACAACTCCCGGCGGTCTTCATCCCCGGCGGAGGAGGGGGTGGCCTGAAACCACAATTCCCAGCATCCCTCGGGGCAGGAATCGGCTTCTTGCTGGGAGCTTGACAGGGATGTGAGCAGACTTCAGGCAATGACAACAACAAAATAATAATAATACTACGCCTGCAATATGCTTCACTTAGAAGAAGGGTAGGCAACCTCGGCTCCTTAATGACTCATGGACACCTTAAAGTGGTCACGGTTGGGGGAAAAATTGGTCTTTATAATACTTTCGTATGATTCATTTCCAAAAAAAAGGTTACGAGAGGAGAGGTTTCTGTTTACAGTGTTTCTCAACCTTGACAATTTTAAGGCATGTGGACTTCAACTCCCAGAATTCCACAGCCAGCATTGCTGGCTGTGGAATTCTGGGAGTTGAAGTCCACATGCCTTAAAATTATCAAGGTTGAGAAACACTGGTTTGCTGCTTTCTTGAGGTTCATTCTCGGTGATAATTGTTGGATTTTTTTATTCCACTAATATGGTTTCTTATTGTTTTAATACTTTGTTAGTCATCCAGGATTGCGTTTGTGAGATGGGTTGCCATAGAAATCATTAATCAGTATGTCTTTTAGAGCATTGCCAGGTATTCCCGTTCTGGAACTGTAATGTTCACCTTAGCAAAAGAATCCCAGCAGTCCTGAGAGCCGCATAATCCCAGGACTGCTTATTAATAGGGGAGAGGTGAGAGCCCCAAAAGCAAGGAGGCTGGCAGGTAAGAGCCATGGGGGGGGGGGGTCGGATGCCATGGACAGGGTGGACCAGTTGCCAAGTGCCCAAATTTTGAACCTGTAACTGCAGGAGTGCTGCAACAGCCAGAACTTCTAAGACAGTTGTCCATTTTTTCAGCACTGTTGTAACTTTGAATGGATGCAGCCCGAGGATTACCTAACTATAGCATAACCACTGCGTCTTTTAGATTTCTATCCTTGTTAAGTTTGATCTAGAGGGATTTTTTAAAATACTAATCCTGTTTTACTAATCAGGAACCAACATTTGTTTCTCAATTCAGAGAATGTTTTTGAATTAAAGTTACCTTAGTGAATAAAATAAAAAATGCACCACTGAAGTGAATCTAAATAAACTTGTTAAAGAAATTCATCTTGAAAGCTACGCACCTTTGAGTCTCCCTAATGGGCTATTCTTCATTTCTTTTCACACACCCTTCTTCTGGTTTCACCTACTGAACTTCTATAAAAGTTTCTGATCCACCTTGTTGCTAACTTGTTTCTTAAACCATAAATTTTCTTTCAGCTCACTGTACCTTATTCTCACTAGCTCACTTCTCCCTTCTTTCACTTCCCATCTTCTCTCATGTTTTATTAACTGCTTATATGACAAACTTACTTTTCATTCTTACAGTATATCTATGATCTGAACCCTCTTCAACATTCTTTATGCCTTCAATCCTTTCAGGATTTATCTTTCCTTCACTAATTTTCTTAGCCCTTTCCTCCCTTTCTTCATCCTTTCTCTTTCTGTCTCTTTCCTTCTGCTGGCTCTTTCCTTTCCCTCTTTTCCTTCATTCCGCTCATCCTTCACTTCCCTCCCTTCCAGAGCCAACTCAGCCATGATTCCCAAAAGGTCTTTTATGGTTCCAGGAATGGCAATTGTGACACGGCTGCAAGAAAAAAACAACATGCTTCAGTCCACTCACATGTGGGTTGCAGTCACTGAATGCAGAGATGAAGTTTATTAAATTTTCTTGGCATTTTTTTAAACAATGTAAAGCAAACCTCTATTACAAAATACAGCCCAGGGTTTTCACATCCAACTTCACCCCGCCTGAATCTCCGCTCTTGAAGGCCTTGAGAACCTTCTTCCCATGAGGGAGAGCAAGGAAGGGGCCGTGCGCACCATCTGAACTTCCCTTAAGACACCTGACGGGGCCTCTCAGCCAGGGGCTTCTCCCTGGAAAAAAGAACCAGCCAGGGCTCAGTCTATCTCCCGTGAAAGGGCGCTCACCAAATTGTGTCATTCGTAGGATAGGCAAAGGGGAACCCCAAGAGAATTGTGGTTGTGGTGAACTCTGTGTAGCCAACTCTCTAGACCAGCCTGCCCCAGAGCATCGTCCTCTCCATCAGCACGCCAAAGAACCAGCCCCCCCCTCCCCAGACCAAATTAAACAAATGTCTACATGTATATATAATATATAAAAAATACAGAGCTTTGACTTCTTCATTTTGAAGTAAATGTACAAGATACAGTTGTGAGCAGGAGGTAATTCTGAAAGAGACACAGGCCACGGGACCGGTGGCACGGAGAGCAGATGACAAGCCCCCCCCCAGCTGCCCCACACGCAAGTTGCCCCCCCACCCCAGTGGTCCAAGGGAAAGAAAAATTCAAAATAAGATGGCACAAACCAAAAGGCTCCATTGAGTTTTGCAATTTCGTTTCTTCAAGTAAAGATGCAAGAGGGGATTTTTTTTTTCTTCTCTTAGTTCACCACTTCAGTCAGTAGCAAAGGTTAATAAGCCCACCTAAAAAGGCAGCTGTGCTTTCGAGTTCTTTCTTGTGCCTTCCCCTTGAGACTGGAGCGTCAGGAGCTTTCGGATCTTTAAACTGCTCTGAAAAATCCTCTCCCCACCTGACAGGGGAAGCCTTCCCAAGGCCTCACGCCACAGTCCAATTCAGCCTGCATCTCTGCGCAGTTTCTTTCTTTTTTTATTTTAGATCTATATATATATCTAGTGGAGAGGGACAAAAACAGCAGCAGCTACTTGGCCCAATTCCCTCAAAAGGTGCTGTTTGGCAAGAGGACTACCCTCCCTCCCTCCCCCCCCCAAAAAAAGAGCCTGTGTGGGCCAAAGTGGTGCATTTGGCAAATTAAGAGAAGTCTCTAATAAAAATTAACATGTGCAAATTGTTTTAAATAGTTGACTCCAAGCATCCAGAATAGATTCCTTGGTTACGGTTCAGGTTACCTTGCCTTCTCCCCATTGGGGGAGAAAAGTCATCTCTCAAGTACCCAAGCGAAAAATCTCATCTGAGGAGAAAAAAATAATACACCACAAAAGAAAAAGAAAAAGAAAAAAAAACTGGAGGAAAACCACAAACTAGAAGGCATTTACACCTCCTTCCTCCATCCACTTCAGCACCTGCTTGTTTGACGCACCCGTGCAGCACAAAAATGGGAAGAAAACGAGCGTGTAGGAGTGTCTCCTCTCCAGAAAAGAGTCCACAGCTGCTACTGCGTGTCGCGAAGGAGAAACGGGTGGAGCAGGCAGGGCCGCCTTCCGCCGGGGCAGAGGAGGAAACGGGGTGGGGGTGGGAAGGCCCTCGGCAGTCAACTTTCCATCAAGGGGAGGGTCTTCTTCCCCTCCAACGCCGCAGGCGGGTTATAGCTGGAAGCCTTCCATGGGGGCCTCGGGCTGCTGGAAGATGAACTGCTGCTGAGCTTCGTCCACCTGGGGGGCCAGAGTGGAGTCATCGTCCTCGATGCCAAAATAGTGCTCGTACAAGTCAAAGGCCTTCTGGTAGATCTCCTGGTTTTCGTGGCTCTGGAGGAACTCGATTTTATCCAGGCCTGCAGGAGAAAGACATCGTTTACATGGGCTCCCCATCAAAGGTCAGGTGGCTTATGCATCTGAGCCCGGCACGTTTTCAAGACTTGGCACTCACCATAAGCCTCCTCAATGAGGCTGCAGTAAGGGTTGATGCCAGTGCCGCTCTGCTTGGCCTCCTGCTCTCCCAGCCGCAGGATGTTCTCCAGGCCATTCAGGGCCACCTGAACGATCTTAGCGTCCATGACGGTCAAAAGGTCACACAGGGGCTTAATGCAGCCCAGGTTTACTAAATATCTGGAAATGAAGCAAAAAAATCTAGAAGACTAAAACTACTGGTAATATTGGAGTTATAGCTAGAGATATGTAAGTGGGATATAAGTTTTCAACCCTGAAGAAATTTGAAGTCTGAAATTCAAGCTAAGACTCCTATTGTTAGCAAACTATAAGAGGAAAATAAAGTTTTAGGCTGTATATAATTTATTCTATATTGGACTATTTCCTTTCTTCTCAATCATGGAGATGTTGTTTATGAGCAGCAGGTAACTGTGTAATAACAAGGACAAACCATTAGCTGTTGTGTATTTGAATAGTAAGGGCCATAAACCCGCATGCTATGAAGTGCATAACGTAGAATCCTAAAGCTGGAAGGGACTTTAGAGATCTTCCAGTCCAACCCCCTGCCCAAGGCGGGAGACCTTATACCACAGGTTCTTTTAAGTTTTTGTTCTCGTAGACCTGTTAATTAGAGAGAAGCACAATCTACAAACAAAAAGCCCAACTTGGTTAAAGAGTAAGTTACACCTTACTTAATCTGCTCTGGCGTGCCCCCCGACGTGGCGTTTGTGATGGCCCAGGCCGCTTCTTTCCTCGTGCGGAATTCCGCCTTCTGCAGGATCTCGATTAATACTGGGAAGATGTTTGCATCTATGACCGCCTGAAGGGCCAGAGGACAGTGTTAGCCAGACACCGAGCCTGGGCCCAACCTTGAGGCAGAGAAAGCAAACAGGCGAGGACAGAGCAGCAGTACAGGTAGTCCTCATTTAATGACCACTTGTTTTATGACCATTTGAAGTTATGATAAGTCACCACACAAAGGCTTTATGGACCATAAAGCAGTCCTGGCAATTGTAAAAGGTTGCAGTCACCCCTTTGCAGTCACATGACTGCATGTCAGCCGAGCCAGCCTTATAACCAGTTGTGGCATTCCACAGTCAAGTGACTATGGTTCGGTTTTTTGCGGTGTCTGCTTAATACTGTTACAAAAAGGCTAAAAAAGAAAGACCAGTATATTGGTGGCTGGATCGGAGGTTAAATGCAGTATGTTTCTTGCAGGAGAAATTTATCAATATGATTAAATAGCTTACCACATAATCATCTTCTATCCCCCTGGAGGAATATAAGCAGGGTGGGGCAAGCATTAAGGAAGCCATTCCTGAGCTGGATACACTTCCAGACGTATCCTCCCCAAAATTCTCCAACAAGCCTAGCACTGCTGAGAATTCTGAGATTCAACCTAGGTATCTGGAAGGTTGCCAAGCTGGTGAAAGCTGAAATACAGTCACCCGATTAACTGAAGAATTGCCAGATAAGGTTTGCCTTTTGGCAGGTGACGCAAAGGCGTGTAATAGGGTTGATGTTCCTGGGGTATTCGTAACAAGGAAAACGGTTTGGCGTTGCTGGAAAATGAGTCAAAAATGTAGAAACTGCAGCTCGATATTTCTAAACATAAGATCGTGCACTTGGGGGAAAAGAATCCTCTGGAAGGGTTCAGTGCTGGTGGTACCCTGTTGGACAGAACAAGAGGTCGCTGTGCTCAATGACTGCAAAATGAGCCAAGAGAGTGGCCAGGCAGCTGTGAAGGCAAACCAAATTCTGGGATGCATCACCAGGAGGGAAAAGGGGGTCCTAATCCCACTATAGGGCTTTTATAGCCCGTTAAAAATAAAGGCTCCACTCCAGAATGTCCTGGGATGTTTGTTGGTACAGGAAAGACCACACTGGTGAGTGCCCGGAGACTGAGATGAACTAAGATGAAGAGGACCAGGGGTTGGGGGGGTTCCACTTTTCCTCTGGAAGCCGTTGACATCTGAGCAGTGGTCCAAAAAGCGCACAGTAATTTAAGCCTCTGGGGGTGTCACTCCGTTGGCTCGTTACCTGTATCTGAGCTCTGTTCCCTGCTGTCACGTTGGAGATGGTCCAGCAAGCTTCTTTCCGGATGGACTCTTTGGGGCTGCTAAGCAGATGAAGGAGACAAGGCAAAGCCGAGCAATTTAGGATCACCTAGAAAGGAAAATCAAATAAGTGCCCCATTTCAAAACGTCTGCCTACCTCCACGCAGCAGCATGTGCGGATGGTCTTGGGGAAAGAGGGGAAGAGAGATGCTGCCCAGGAAACAATCAGACAAGGGAGGGTGGCGCTGCCCAATGGATTAATGGTCAGAGGAAGGAATTGAGGAAGGACCCACTCTAAAGGATCTGGCAGGGGCAGCAGGAAGCAAGGCTGATGCCAGCCCTCTCACCATTAAGCCCCTGGGGGCTGCCCCTCCTCTCGTCTTCTAGGCAGCATCTTTTCCCCCCGTCCCCCAAGATCATCCATCCATTTATGGATTGATGACGCCCATCTCATAGCAAATAACTCTACTAAAATATTACAACACAACGGTAGGGAGAAGCATAATTTGGTTACAGATATATTCCAGTTTGTGCAACCTGGGAATGCTGCATCGGAGCAAATATAACCTAAAGGTCAGCCGGCCTCAAGAGATTCTTCGTTACACTAAAGAAAGCAGAAGGGAGAGTTTAATTGGGAGAAAGAAATCTACAGTTTTGGAGAACGACCTTCCCAAATCAGACCAGGGCTTGGTCAAGAGATACCATCTGAAGGATGCGTATGGCTGGATGAAGCTGCTTACCTGTCTTCCCATCAATCATGGTCCCTTGGTTATGGGACAAAATAAACTTTGGTTAACCTTATGGGCAATAAGCAGACATAAACGGGACAGGTATAGCTCTCTTTGGATTTCTTACTGGGTTTGGGCATTTTTCTGGACCACCTTGCTTGGTTTGGCGCCATCGCAGTATGGTGGTGCCGGTAATATTTTTTAATTAAAATTACTTTTAAAACATATATAAACAGGGAAGTGGAAAAGCAAAGTGCCAGCTGCTGGCATCAATTGTACTTACAAGAATCCCACCCAAGAAAACAGGCAGAAGATTGGGGGTGGGTACTTCAAAGGAGAACTTAGGGAACAAGCTCCTCCTGGGGGGGGGGAGAATGGGATGTCTTTGAGCAGCTCCTCTCTCCACATTCCAAATTTGCTTAGCAGCCCTAACTTTACTGGCTGCCACAAGTGCCACCTTTTGTCTCGAGCTCTCCCCAGCTATATGAAATCTATTACAGCAGGGGTGTCAAGCTGCCGGCCTGCTGACCGGTTGCATCATACGGAGGCCGTGCTCGTCCCAGCTCCGGCAGTGCAAAAAAAGTCCCGATACATCACGTCACGTGACGAGTTTGACACCCGTGTATTACAGAGTCTGGCCCAGGGTTTCTCAACCTTGGCAGCTTGAAGTGCGTGGATTTCAACCCCCAGAATTCCCCAGGCATCTTGGAAGGGCTGAAATGCCAAAATCACAGGATGCAACTTGATATCGTGAATCCTTCCGGGAAGGCTGGGAAACGTTCAAGCTAGCGCCTAAAGGTATTTTAAACATGTGCAGAGGAGCCAACTGAGGCTTAAGATAGATAAAATGGGACTATGATAAGCAGATCTGAGATAATCCTGGGAATCCAGACTAAGTAGAGAAGCTCAGGTGGAGGGGAAGTGACCAAAGGGGGAGTCAGGCTCAAAAACCAGCTGCCAGCCATTCATGATCCAAACCGCTTGAGCTTTAAGATTGCGGACCTTTCGAGGGCCCCACGTTAACAGGGAGTGTCCAGACAACTGTGTGTGTATCTGGTAATTTTCGTGACAGACTCAAAGATCCACTTATTTCCCTCAGCCCTTCTCTGAAGGGTTGACTTGTTAGCATTATAAGAACAAGAAAATGCAAAATACTGAAATAAAAAGATAAGGGAAAAGAAAGTAACTCCTAGCCTTCAGTGAATTGCAGTAGCAGTAGCAAAAAAAAATTAAGTGTTCTCCACATCAATGAGTAGTTACTACCCCTGACATTAAGCCAGTCTCTGCTTTAAATCGTAGTTTGAGTACCAAGTGCCCAATCCCACAAGGTCACAACTTCTCTGATTATTGACTGGAAGCAAAAACCAAGTCCAGGAGCTTGATCTCTCCAGATTGGTAGTGGATATTTCAAAAGAAGGGACCTCGTGGGGGGGGGAGTCTGCAATGGGCTACACAAGACCCACCCACCCCCATCACCTGGGTTTGGATATCATCCCCCGTCACAATGTTGCCAACTGCTCTCAAGGCTGGGGAAGCCACCTTGTAATCGCTGTGCCTGTGTGCAGAAGAAGACAACAACACACTCAACTTTCCTTACGGATGGGCGTCCAAGCTTGACCCACAAGTTTAGTCTTTCATTGAGAATGAGTTCCATCAGAGACACCCCAGTAAAGTCTATCTGTGCAAAGTCATGACAGGATCCAGGAAACCCCATAGAGGCCGGGTTGGAGAATCAAGGAAGACCCTCAACTATTACTCAGCTGCAACCCACGTGCTGCTCTAGGCTGCTATGCGAGGTGGCTCAGCAACGTCCACAAGGTCATAGGCCATGCACCTCTCTTATGACCAGGGTGCATTACATCCGGTCCCTGCTTTGGCTAAAATATTCAGGCCAGGCCAATGTCTGGAGTACCCACCACAGTCAAGGTTCCCGTGTCAAATAATAGCTCTAAGCTATAGAATTCAGGAAGTCCCTGGCAGTAGATCATCATGGAGACTGCCATTACGACCGATGGTTCACTCTGGGTGTCTTTTGCCAAAACCCGGAAGTGTCAAGTTTTCAGCAAAACCATCATAAAATGCAGTCTGATGACCATGAGACATGCAGATTCCGTAAATGCAGCCGTGTTGCCGAATGGCCAAAGTCTGGTCATATGGCCGGGCCAGAGCCCTATCTGTCAGAATCAAAAGACTCATAGGACTGGAAAACACCTTGGGGGTCTTCTGTTCAACCCCCTGCCCAAGGCAGGAGACCTTATACCATTCTGGACAAATGGCTGTCCAAGCTTCTCT
>NW_015386428.1:911964-955416 GCF_001527695.2 Protobothrops mucrosquamatus
GGCTACATCCTAAATTAATGCGTCAGAAAATATTCAACTGTAATTGTTGTGAAACTGATTTAACTTGATGAGGGTACATGACCTATTGTCAACTTTGTAAGGCAGTCCAGACAAGAAGCACACCCAGATGTGCTAGCAGTGTTTGCCTTAAGGTTTTGTTCACGCAAACTTGCACGTCTGAAAGTCTATCTCTCCCCCTTCGGCTTTCCGGCCCAAAAACCTGGGGAAGACCCTCCTGAGACATTTCCCAGGCCCCTCTCCTTCAGGAAGGGCTGCAACTTTTTCTGCAGCTTCTTCCTCTTCCGTCTCCCGAGGTCATTCCCACACTAACGCTTCATATCTGACTTCACAAAATGAACACAGCCAGAGTAGTTTGCAAACCATTATTTGTGGCTTATGTGAATCTTACCAATTACTCAATAAGCTATAGCTATGCAAACCATAATTTAGCACTTTTACACTTACATTAGCAATTCCACCAGTCGCCGGCACACTCCTGAATCTATGACGGCCTGGATTTTCTCATTGGGTCCATCCGACAGATAGGAAAGTGCCCAGCAGGCATCTGCCAGCAAGTCCGAGTCGCTGCTGAAGAGCAATCGAGACAAGACCGGCAAACAGGACGACACCTGCCCAAAAGCGCAATTGCAAGAGACGGTGAGAACACGGGCCCCAGGGGAAGCTACAGGCACTTCAGCAGCTCTGGGCCGAGTTTTATGTGTGTAAGGTCAAATCTCTCATTACATGTTCAATTCAGAAATACAGCTTGTATATTCGAATCAGTGCCTCGTGCTATAATCACACTAAACATTTTAGAGCTGGTAAATCTTGATCCATAGACACAGCAGTTTATTTATTTTATTTAGCATATGGCATATCACAGATGGACTAGCATTACCTATTAACATTTCACCTAGATTAGTAAAACACAATAAAATATGAATGTTAAAAAGATCTATGTTCAATTACCAAAGTCTAGGCCAGGGGTAGGCAACCTTGGCTCTTTTATGACTGGTGGACTTCAACTCCCAGAATTCCTGAGCCAACCTGGCTCAGCTTGGAAACCTCTCCCTTTCCCCTCAGCGTGGCTGGCTCAGGAATTCTGGGAGTTGAAGTCCACGAGTCATAAAAGAGCCAAGGTTGCCTACCCCTGGTCTAGGCTATCTAAACACTGAAGCACAGCATCTTTTAGATTAAAAAAAATCAGCTACTGGACCAGTAAATCCCCTCAGCTTACAGCCGATGTGATCTATAGTTTGACTTGGAACCTGGCAGTCACACTGAGTGGGGGATGCTACGCCCCATTTATACAGCAAGTCCCAGGAGACGCCGTGTGAGGTGCAAATCCTATTCAAGATTGTCCATTGCCGATGTGGTAGTTCAAAGCTTGGCACCTTTTTTTGTGGGGTCATTTCTATGTCTGCCTGTGTCTGTGCATTCAGCAACCCATTTAGCTTTCCACTGGGATCGATGTTAAAGTCGCTGGGCAGATGTCGTGCAAGGGCCAGTGGGGATTTCCTGGATTTGAGCCTTCTGCTGATAAACGAGGAAGGCCGGCGTGCACCAGTAGGAGTGAATTCATATTTTTTCTGCATTCTCTCACTACTGCATCTAGCCTTCGTGAGGCTGGTGGTGCTATATGGCTCAGAACACGATGCCAGCAAGTTGGAGTGGTTTTAATACCTATGCTTTACTGTTTTCACATGTACTAAACTGCAGGTGCTTTTAAATGTGAGGAGGAGAGATAAGTGATAGGAACAAGAAGTGTTAATACCCAGCCTAGATAAAGCAGCGTTTCTCCACTGTGCTGGCTGGGGAATTCTCGGAGTTGAAATCCACACATCTTCCAGTTGCCACGCTTGAGAAAGCCTGTGGAACGCAAGAGATGCCTGTGGCTAGGAAAATAAAGTAATCCACATTTGGATCTTACCTTCTCAAACTCTGGAGGTGGGTTCTTCCCTCTGCAGAGATTCGACAAAGCCCAGACTGCATTTCGTGTCATTGTCAATCTAGTAGATTTTGTGAGGAGCCTGAAATATAACCAGATGATGCTTAAGTCCACATTACAGCCTCTGGGCCTAAACCAAGCTATTTAAGGGCTTGGCAACTGTGTCCCCATAAACAGTCCTAGCAGTCAGATGGTCCGGGGAAAACAAGAAAATAAGTTGTGGTTCTTCTAGGACAAGTTCACCCCATTCAGCACTTGCAGTCTAAGGAAATGAAGGGCTACAAAGTGGTGGAATTTCTCCCAGCAGCTACTCACAACAACAAAGGAGGAAGGATGCCACAATTTAGGACATAGTCACGGCAGGCAGAGCTGTCTCCAGCGATGTTCCCCAGTGCCCAGACAGCCTGGAAGAAGAGCAGGGGCTTCAGGACTCAGTCCTTGAAGGGGGCATATTAAGAGCAACAGCGAAGCAGGCAGGCAGTCTCAGTAAGGCCTTGCAAATGAATCGCTGAGCGTAGTCACTTCCATGCTGTCCTTCTCCATCCAGCAGCTCCAGCGCATGGAGGAAACCTGGACCGTGCAACCCCTTGCAGCTGTCCCTCCTCTAGAGAGCTACTGCCCCACATTTGATGATTTCATCCCCCTTCTATAATCCAAGCCTTCCAATACCTACTAGGGGTCTGTGCTTCTTTCTTGCCAACTGGCTCAGCTCTCATGCCAGACAAAGCAGCTTACCTCACCCTAGGCCAGGGGTAGGCAACCTTGGCTCTTTTATGACTCGCGGACTTCAACTCCCAGAATTCCTGAGCCAGCCCACGAGTCATAAAAGAGCCAAGGTTGCCTACCCCTGCCCTAGGCAGTCTGACGCATCTGTGACATCACAACAGCAGCAGAGCCTGAAGGCTAGACCACTGAGTCCCAGGGTGATACAAGAGCCAGTTGGGTCATCCTACCTCATAGGGTTGTTGTGAGAATAAACTGAGTGAAGGACCCCTACCCTAACGTATGCTGCCTTCCAGGGAAAAGGCAAGTAATCATGTGATGTAATTACACCATAATTAGACCACAGAACATAGAATAACAGAGTCAGAAGGGACCTCGGAGATCTTCTAGTCCAACCCCTCTGCTTTAGCAGGAGACCCAGCACCATTTCAGACAAACGCCTGCCCAGCTTCTTCTTAAAAGCCTCCAATGAAAAAGCACCAACAACTTAAATATAACTGTAAACCTACAATGTGATGGGACAGTTCAAAGTGTAGACAAGAAATGCAGAGTGGCTAGATCACAGTCAAAAACATTTCCACGCCTCAGGCATCTCCCTAAATAAATAAACAAATTTAAAAAACACCCAAATCATGTGAGAATCAGTCATTTCAGTAAAGTTTAAACTGGGCAGCTGCTGCCCTTTGAGGACACTGTTGATCATGTCTTGTTCAGGACCCGAGCTAGTTTGTTTTGTCGCAGAAATGCTTGAGAGAGAATGAACAAAAGCTCAAGAGCTGCCATGAAATCAGTAGCTCAGGTCTGAGCCTCACCTGCTCTTGGACGTCTTCAAAATCAGCACTTAGCAATTCAATGAAGATCGGGACTGCTCCGGCCTCGATCACTATCTTAGTTTGTAGTGAGGTGCCAGAGGCGATGTTGGTTAACGCCCACGCAGCTTCAAACTGGAAGAGACGCAGCCAGTAAACGACTGATTTCAGTGGAGACCCACAACCGATTAAGAAACAGGTAACTTTGGGATTAAACCTCAACAGAGCAAACTGGAGTTCCAATTTGTTCCAAGGGGGGAAAGCATTTCACAAGGCAAAATAATTCAGAAATGAGACCTCCTAACTCTGGCTGCCATTTCTAACCTGGTTTCAACTGAAATCTTCCAGAGGACAATTATCTATGGAGGAAGGCCATAAAATAGATCCCATTTCACTGACCCTGGGGAGGGAGGAATTCCCCTTCGGCAGGAGGGCAACAGCCTGTTTGAGTGGCAGCTTTTTCTTCAGTGGTGCTGCTGCCAGCCTTCCCCCCCCCCAAGAGGCAAATCAAAGGCAGAGGTGCTGCCTGTTTGCCACCACTCACAAGACCAAAACCAAGGGGAAAAGCTGGAAGGAGGCCAAAAAGGCCAGGGAGGCCGGAGAAAGGCACTGCAGAGCTGGATCCCGGAGGAATCACTGGTGTCTGGTTTTCAACCATAAACTGCC
Organism: Protobothrops mucrosquamatus; assembly: GCF_001527695.2. Taxonomy (NCBI): domain Eukaryota; kingdom Metazoa; phylum Chordata; class Lepidosauria; order Squamata; family Viperidae; genus Protobothrops; species Protobothrops mucrosquamatus. Next base: position 916,111 of record NW_015386428.1, read on the forward strand.
CCTCAGGAAGGATCTTTATGGATCACTTTATTAAAGCATGATTAATAACCTTTGAAGAACTGATAGCCTACACTTGTTCAGGAATAAAGAACTAATAATGGAGTATTCCTATCCCACATACCCCTCAACAAAATACCCTATGTTTAAAGCCACAGCAGGTTATGGCTTCAGTCAAATTTGCAGACTTTGAGACACTCAAATAATGGTTTTACATTTTTAATAGTAATTTGATTAAACATAATAGCCATAAGTCTCCTTTTTTGGTATTGCTTTGAAGTGAGATGTCTTTGATCACGATCACCAACGTAAGCGGGACAAAGACCGGGCAAGCTGCAAAGCTGATTAAGATCTTCAAAGAGCGAGCCCAAGAAACAGCTGCTCCCCCCCCCACTTACCTGTAGTGTGCTGTTTTCACTTCTCTTGAGGAATTCAACAAACCTGTCCACCACTCCCTGAGTGCTTATCACCTCGTCGATTGGAGGATTGGGCTCTAGAATAAAATTTAAAAAGAAATTGAAGGGAAGGAAACTTAAATATGTATCAACCAGCACTGGGTAAGGCTTGCTTGTCCTTTAGGAGAGAGGGAATGAACATCACAATCCCAGCTTGCACGTAGCCCCGTGCAGACACGCCATCCCCATGCATATTTAGTCTCTCCATCTAACTGCCTGCCCAGTTGAAGCTGTTGCATATTCTGTATAACACAATGTACACTTGCATATTATCCGTGTTTAGCCAAGTACGTTCATTACACACTATTGGGCACCTCTGAACGTAACTGTTGAAATTTAAGGCATTTAAAAATAAAGTGATTTTAAATTCGGTAGAATTAAAAAATGAGCAGCTCAGACAGTCTGCTCCTGCGATTAGATTTTATCTGTACATTCTACCCACCTATAGGACATTTTCAGATGTTTCTGGCAAAGTATTTGAATGACAAATAGACCTCGAGGGCCTAACAGAAACACCAAGTTAATTTCACCAACTCTTCTTTAAAAAGTTACCGCTGAATGTACCTTTCGAAAGTAGCTTCCTGAACCGCTGGGTAGTTACTAACTGAAGATCAGGATCTTCAGAGAACAGCATTTTCACCATCTCCATTGTGATCACGCCCTCCTGAAAAGATCAGATATTCATCCATCCATCACCAAATCCGATGCCCACCTTTTATAACAATTCTCAAACTTTCAGGATTATTCCAATTTTCAGGGAGAAGATCCCAGGCTAGGGTTAAGAAAAAAGACATCTAAATCCCAGGATATCCTTTTAAAAACCTTCCCAGAGATACAATAAGGTATATTGTACCAAAGCAGATAAATGGGTCGCCTAGCCCAAGGATGGAGAACCCGAGGCCCTGCAGGGGCAGCCGATAAATGCCCTTTTCTAGCTCAAACCTGGTTGCTAATGCTCAAAATGAAATTGGCAGGTCGATTTCCCGAGCTTTTGAGGCAGAAAACATTCACAAAGTGCATGGAGGTTTCTTAGTATCTGTAGATGTCTTACTGATACTGACCAAGAGAGAGAAGAAAGAAGGAAACATGCTATCTCTACTTACACTACCAGCTGTAGAGCTGACCGAGGAATCGACCAGGGGACTGTCAAACATAGCACCATCTTCATTAATTAGCTCCACATTTCTCCTTTTAAAGAGCTGCAATGGAAAATGAATGAAATTATAGGGGAACAAACCAAACCCTGATTTAGGTCACCTGCAGATTGCTAAATAGCTCCTCTGCACTTCAGTGTTGTAACCCAACATTGGCAATCATCCTACTTTTGATGCTTCATCAAGCAGAAGCTCATCTCCCAATTTATGCTTGCAGATATGAGAACATTTCCGTTCTAAAGGTAAGGCTTGTGGCTTCACTGAAGAGTAGCTTGACGTGATTATTCTTATTCCTTAGTACTATTGCAAGGCAGCACCATCCTTGAGCTCCCAAATCACTCTTAGCCAGGCCGCACAAGGGCAAAACTTAGTCTGGCTTGGCACTCACGATCTACAAACGTAGAGGGACACACCCATTTCATACTCCTCATCATAAGTCACTCCAAACTGTTTTCGTGGGTTCATTACTCTAAAAAGTTAATACCCCTTCCACTGCCAACCACACATAAGCGACATATAAAATGTATACTAAATTCATGCACACGTACACAGCGTTTTAAGAGCAAGGAACCCAACAGGAACTGCTACTACCTTGGCAGTCCTACGGCATCTTCTTCCTTCCTTTTTCTGAAGATCATCCAGAACAAGACGTAAAATAAAGCTGGCACAGAGTTAAGCAATGAGCTGCCTCTCAACAGCTGCTCATCCCAGAACTGCCCTCACTAAGCAACCTTTTCTTTTCACCACCAAGCAGATACACGTTTTGCTCGCTACCTGAGCAGGTGGGCAGTGGTCAGTGGGCTGGCAGGAATTCTAGTGCCAGGAGTCAGAAACCTACCCTGGTTTATATTCTCAGATAGTGATTTACTACCAGAGCCTGAACAACCTTCAGCCCGTTCTACAATACAAGTAGTTCTTGACTTATGACTGGCCACTTTAACGACCATTTGAAGTTACTATGGGCGTCTAAAAGATACTTATTGTATAACCCAGCTCCGACAGCCATACTTCCAGTGGTCACATGACCGCATTTGGTTGCTCAGCAACCGGCCTGATTTTGAGCCATTTGAAGCATCTCACAGTTCTGTGAATATGATTTATGTTTTTGCAAAAGTGCCCCCTAGAGAACAACAGGTTTCACTTAACCACCACAACATACATTAACCAACTGATGCAAAAAAGGTTGTAAAATTGCATCTGGTCACACGATGCCACTTTACGGCCATCACAATTTATGACTGTAATGGGCAGGCATCATTACAGTCATAAGCTGAGGATTATCTGTACTGTACAAAGAACAGTCGGCCTATTATAGTTGTTTATAATTTAAAGACTATTTAAATAATTTCACTAGACTTAATTTGTTTGCATTTTTACTGCTTTCCTAACCTCATTTTATAATATCAAACCATAAATAATCTTAGTTTAATTTTATTATTATTAGCAGGAAAGATTCTCTAATTGCCTTCTCCCATTTCCTGTTACAGCACAGCACCGGAAATAATGCACACTCGGGGAAGAAGGTGCTCTCATCCTGCTGTTCAAACATTTACATCTTTAGTGGCCAAATGACCACACCAATCTTTATAATCTAGCACTGAGGTCTCCTCCCATTTATCTCTGGAATTGTTGGCGCCCCATCACTGGAGGCTTGCAAGAAGAGATTGGACCGCCATTTGTCTGAAATAGGCCAGGGTTAGGTCACCATGAACTCACAGAGCAAAATGGACATCGCCAACAAATTCGGAGGGCTTGGGTATGGTTAGAAAGGCATTGACTTTTCTAGGCTGCCCTATCTATGTTTCCTGGTAAAATACATGGGAAAATCCCATTGGGGGAAATTCCACTTAGGGTTAGGGTTAGGTCACCATGAACTCAAGAGAGGAAAATGGACATCGCCAACAAATTCAGAGTGCTTGGGTATGGTTAGGAAGGCACTGACATTTCTGGGATGCCTTATCAATGTTTCCTGGTAAAATACATGGGAAAATCCCATTGGGGGAAATTCCACTTAGGGTTAGGGTTAGGTCACCATGAACTCAAGAGAGGAAAATGGACATCGCCAACAAACTCGGAGTCCTTGGTTATGGTTAGGAGGGCACTGACTTTTCTAGCCTGTCCTATCTGTTTCCTGGTAAAATACATGGGAAAATCCCATTGGAGGACAATTCCACTCGTCTCGACACCTCTTTCTCTGCACCGCTTCTGGCTTCTCACCTCTCCCCGCCCAGTCCTTGCAGCTGCTCCCTGACTCCCAGTGCAGAGAAAGAAAGTGAAAGTGATGGCACATGTGGAGAGAGGAAGGGGAGCAGCCTGACCCCGCCTCCCTCTGGGGCAATGGCGCGCGTGCCCACAGGGACGGCTCTGCATGCCGCCTGTGGCACATGTGCCATAGGTTCGCCACCACGGTTATAGGAACTCCTGCTTGAGCAGGGAGTTGGACTAGAAAACCTCAATAGTGCCTTCCAACCCGGTTATTATCTGTTTTGCTGTTCTTCAAAGCATTGACTGCCAAGTATCAGATAAGGCAAAAATGGCAAGCCCAAAGAACACTTCTACTTCACTCCAGACCTTTGCGTGAGCAATCAAAAAAGGAAGCAGGTCCCTAATGAGGCAGGGATCCCTTACCTGCTGCTCCCGTTTCTGTTTGCGTAGCTGGATCCCCTCCTCTTCTCTCCTCCGGCGCATCTCCTCTGGGTTCAAAGCTTTGTTTTTGTAACTTTTCATTCTGTAATTGTTGTCTTTTGCTGGGCTCGCCATGGTTTCTGCAGGCCAGGAAAAAAACACACCATCTTTTTTGCATAATCAATAGAAAATACTCTCATCATGTCCTGGGGCTGAAAGACACCAAAGGATGCTATTATCTGGAGGCCTGTTCAAATTATGCAATGAGTCACTCCACTGCATTCGTCTGAAAAAATCCTTGGCCTTTACCTAATATAATCCTTCAAAGTTTTTCAGGGCCTTTTCAATTAATCTATACAAATACAGATGAGATGAAACTCAGCTCAACAGCACTAACTGCGAGAGGGATCTTGGGATCTTAGTGGACGATCACTTAAATATGAGCCAGCAATGTGCGGCGGCGGCCGTTGCCTCGGCTCCTCTCGGGGCGCCCGGGCGCTTCGGAGCCCGGCTTCCCCCACCGGGCGTTTGGCCAGGCTGCCCGGGAGGTGGAAGAAGCGCTCCCCTGGAACCGAAGCGGCCTCCTCGGCGGCAAGGGAGGAGGGCAAAGCGGGCCAGGGCGGGGAGGGAGGCCGGCCGGGTCCGAGGGGCTTCCGGGGTCTTTCCTTCTCTCCCCGGGGCCCCAACAGCGCCCGACTGACTCGGCCTCTCGGCGGGACGAGGCCACCGGGCGGCCGGACGCCCCGCGCCGAAGGCTGCGCCCTCTGAGGCCTCCCGGCGCTGCAGCTCCGGGCCACCCTCGTCCTTCGCGCCGAAGGCCCAGCGCTCCGCCGGGGACCGCAGTGCGGGACGGCAGGAGGGNGCGCCTCCGGGGACGCCCGGCGGGGACCCGGGCCGGGACGCGCGCGGAGGGGGGGCGGCGGGGGTGGAGGGCTCCGCCGGACGCTCACCCATGTCCGCCGCTCCTTCCCGTCCCTCCTTCGCCGACAATATGGCGGACGGGCCAATGGGCCGAGCAGACGGGCCGGCAGGGCGGGGGAGCAAGGCGGGGCTTAATAGGGCTTAATAGGGCCGACGGCGGCCGAAGCGGGACAGCGCGTGCGGCCAGCGCTCGCGCCCAAGCTCCGCCCCCGCCACGCCTCCTGGCCGGGGCCGCTGCGGCTCGGGGCTCGCGGGCGCCTCGCAGCGGCCGGGCGAAGCGCTGGCGGTTTGTCTGCTTGGCGGCGTCTTTGAAGGCCCCGCTGAGGGAGAAGAGCCGGAGGTAACTTTCCCTCAGGAAACGAAACTCTTTCTTTATTTTTAATCCTTGTTTTCTTTTTATCTCACAATTTTTATTATTTTTATTTATCAAATTTAGAAACGGCCCATCTCCCTCCCAGAGGGATTCTGGCCATAAAAACGGTATGTAAAAAAATAAAACTGAGGCAATGATAGTTAGAGTTCATTAAAGATAATTAAAACTTAATTAAAATGCTGGGAGTGGGCCTTAAAGACTAACCGAGCCCAAGAGAGATGGCTGGGGGAGGGGGGAGGCCCAGGAGAGCCCCCTCCTCGTCTGGGGGGGGGGAGAATGTCAGTACAGGAGTATAGTCAATACTCCAGCTAAGTAAAAAAAAAAGGTATTTACTGTATCTTTTTAAAACTGGCCGTTTTAAAAGATTTTTTAACTCTGTCAAATATTCATGTGGCTACAATTAAAACACACAATGTGTTAAAAAAAAAAAGCCAAGATCACCAAACGGAGGCCATCATAGTTTGTCAAGTCATGAGACTTGACTCATTCAAAAAGTCAGTCATGCTGGGAGCGATCGGTGGAAAAAGCATCGCTGGCTGGACGCTATCAAGGATGACACACCGGGATGACCCTGGCGGATCTGAAAGAGGCGGCGTGAGACAGAGGGGCAGGGAGAGCGCTGGTCCAGAGCGTGGTTGAGGGTCAGACACAACTGAATGGCTGATGGTGATGACAAGCATGAAAGTTCTCAGGAGACGTTCCGGAGCAGAAGCCGTCCTCCTTGACTCAAAAGTCACCCTCCAAATTCCAGCGGAGGCCAAGAGAGAGAAGAGGGCGCCAGAATGGAACCACCCCTTCTTCCACTTCTGGAAGCCAACTGGGTCCCCACGGACCCTCACTTCAACCCCCACGCTCACAGAGCTGGCAACCCACAGGAAGAAAGAGAAGAGATGCTGATCTAGGTGGTTCTGTCCTCTGGGAGAAGGGCAGAGGAGGAACAGCCGAGGAGCAGATTCTGCTACTGGGACTGGTTGGTTCACATTATCCAGTGGGTGGGCCAGCCCCACTGTGGATGGACTGGGGAACCTGGCTAATCTCTGCAAGGGAAAACTCTGAGCACCCCGATGGATGCTTCCCACCTCTGTTGAAGCCTCAGCTCGGCCCCCTCTGATGTCAGTGGGGAGGGGGCTCTGGCAGAGAGAAGCAAAGCAGATTTCCAGGAAGGACCGTCACAGAAACATTTTAAGGTGTCCTTTTATTAAAATGTGCGTCACTGTTCTGTGTGGCTTGCTTCACTGTTGTCTGGCTGTCAGTGTGTTTCCTGGGACAGCCGCTGTGGCCTCAGCACTTGAGCCGACCTGGGCAAATCTTCAGGTAGTTCGTGGCCTGTGGCTCCCACCCATGGCAATGTAGACATCAATGGGGACATTGGGCAAGGTCAGGCAGTGGCACCCTGGACATCTTCGCAGCTGCCTGCCCAGGAGAAAAAGAGGGAGGGAGAGGAACCCGTTGGGTTTGTTAGAAAGTGCAGATGCACTACCGCCCAAGATGGCAAAATTGGTCCCAGGATGTCCCCCTTTAAAAAGAGGGAGAAAAGCCTTTTTCTGGGCATAAATTGCTTTCTAAACTTCACTGACTGAGCTTTTCTAATGTGGTACATCATTTGTTCCAGGTCTCCCTCTGGCTGGAGGGTCAGTGCAAAGGGACACAAAACAAGGCACATATCTGACCCACTTGGCATTCACAAAGAGGGACACTCACAGCCACGTGTGGGCCCAAGTCCCTTTTTTCCATGCCCTTTTTGCCTTACTGAAACTTGCTGATTTTCAGCTGTAAATAATTTGAAGATTTCAAAGAGGAAAGGGGGCAAAAGAACCCCCAAATTCATTCCTCAAGTCAGTGTTTCCCAACATTGGCTGCTTTAAGATGTGTTGACCAGCTCCCAGAATTCCCCAGCCAGTAAGGGTTGAATTCCACACGTCTTAAAGTGGTCAAGAATGAGATATGCCGCTCTAGTGACACCCCTGCAGGCAACTCTGATCTCTGAAGACTCTACAAAATTGAAACTGCAAGGAGGAAATAACTTCACTAAGGGGACGTTCTATGGCACATACCTTGCTGAAATAAAGGGAAGAGTAGCCATGCAGGGAGGGAAGAGAGAATTTGGTCCTGAATTAAAGTGTTTTCTCATAAAATATTACCTATACTCATAAAGGCTATATATGGAACACACTTTGATTGTGCCCGAGACCCTGAATTCCTCTCCACTGCCACCATCTAATCCACGGGAGGAAATCTGGTTCTCGCTAACCGGAGTGTGCCTAAGGCCTGTCTTGCATCGCTTGAAAAGACGGCCATTAAATACATGGGAAACTGAGGTGCTGCAAAACAAAGGGCCAAATACAGCATCCACATAATTTCCACTCATGCCAGGTGATGAGTCCCCCAAATTTTGATCACATCAATGTGGGGATGTTGTGATGCTTGTGAGCACAACAACTTGTTGTAAGTCCACTTTTTTCAGTGCCATTGTAACTTTAGTCGCTAAATGAATGGTTGAGGACCGCCTGTACTCAGCCATGTTCTCCAATGCTACCTTCTTAAGCTCAGCTCTGGGCTTGCTTTCTAAGCAAAGTTAACATGGAGCTCGGGGATTGCTGGAAGATTCCGCCCCTGGGTTGCCATTTACCCAGCATCCTTAAAAGGACATTGGTGTATTCCTTTGGACCACTTCTCTTTCCCAAGGGAGACCCCCTTTCCCACCCTTGGACCAACACAAAGCCCATGGAATGACCATCACGCTTCTCTTTAAAGGCCGAGGAGCAGCGTGGGCACTTCTGCTTCTCTTTGCCAACTCTCTGCTCACCTTGTTGCAGCACGCTCGGGGGCAACGGGCTCCTGAGTTTCGGGGGCCGTTGCCAGGCTGGGAGAATCTCCTGCCTCTATTGGGAATCTCCGAGCTTGTGGGGTCTCTTGGGAGCTCATGTCCGAGCCCCAGACCTGTCTGTTGAAGAGGAGAAGGGTGAGCAGGACGACGGCCCTCCTTTGTTCAATGCTTCACATCACCCCCACTTCGGAGACCCCCAAATGGCCCTAGAAATGCCTTGGGAAAGGGTGGCCATGGGGACAAGGCAGAGGACGAAGAAGAGCAAACCAACGCCGCTTAATCTGGCAAGACAAGGGGGCCCATGGAGGGACCCGAGGAATTTCTGGGGCTCCCACACTCAGACATTCATCAGCCCATTGAGGAGTGTGATTTTTGTATTCCCACTTGAGCGATCTTACTTTTTGCATGCAGTGTCTCAAAATTATTTTAACACATAAATGGGGGGGGGGGAAGAAGTAGGGAGTCAGGTGATAGAGTTGGAAATGAGACCGAAGGATCCCGGCCTCTTCTCTCCAGTGGTCTCCCCCAGAGTTTTGTCTGGTTCCACCATTGCATGGTCCAGGAGAGACCTGGTTCTTCTCCTTGGCCTTAAGGACTGAGTGAATAAGGAGCCACCTTCCAGTTTTGCTTTGTTTTTGTTTTTTTTTGTTTTTCTTTTGATCTGACTTGTTTGGATCTTGTTTTTATTTTATTTTGCTCTTCTGGTCAGCTGTCTTTCTATTAATATTTGACTTTTAACTGTAAGTCACTCATAACGTTTAAGAGTCAACTAGCCTATAAATTAAAATTTAAAAACATCTTTAAAGAATGCAACAGGTGGATCCTATGCAGGTTCCTAGTACTTCTATATTTCTGATTGATGTAACCCAGCCTTAATGGGATCACAGACTATTAGAAACTTCTACATAACCAGCTCGAGTTACCCCGTATCTGGACCGTTTTTCATCATATAATGGCTCTATTTAAATTTTGACCCTGTGCCTTTTGCGGCACTCAGAGCCTGGCACAGAAACCTTCTGCAGGAGAAGCGTCCTCACTGGGTGGCTTCAAACCCAGGATCTGAGGTTGAAGTCTGAAGGCCTTCCTGGTTGAGGGGCAAGGGGAGGGTGGGAGGCACTGCCCACCCCACGGACAGAAAGGAGCCCCCTGGCTTTCCTCCTGCCACCCTCTGAGCCTCGGCCTCCCCACCGCTCTGCCCTGGCCTCACCTATCGAAGGAAGGCGGAGGAGAAGTGCTCCCTACAGTCGACCTGACAGCTTGAAGGGCCTACTGCAAAGGGCAGGCTGGGAGAGAGCCCAGAGGGAGGCCAGGGCGCCACTTCCATTGTGATGCCCAAGGGAGGCGCCTGCATCACAATGGGGCCTGGTCTTCTCACTGCTTGGAGTTCCAGGCTAAGGAATGCCAGCCCTCCACCAATCACCTTCAGGCGGTTCCTTTCCTGATCCTGGGAAGCGAGAGCCTCTGGCATCAAAGGCGGCCTTCTTCCTGGATTGCTCCCGGCGTCCGTGCGGTGGGCAGGAATGGGGATAGCCCAGAGCCTCCCATGAAGGAGCCAACAAGACCAGTAGGAAAAGCCTAAAAGCCTGGCTCTGCCGCTTGGCCTGGGGCCACGGGGGAGGGGGGGACTAGCTATATTGGGAGTGGCTGACCAGGTAAAGAAGCGTCTCTTCCTCAGGCCGCCCGTCATCTTTGTTTTTAACTTTTAATTTTTTTATTCATTTTTTTTCTACCTTTAATTGTTCTTAAGCACCTTTTAACTTTTTATTGTATTGTTAAGTCACCCAGAGTCGCTGTACCAGTGAAATGGGCGGCATAGAAATTTAATAAGACTGAGCATCCTGAACACCAATAGCGGTCAGAGGACATGATTGAAACTCCTCCATTTTATGTCACACAGACGGTGCAACTGGGAAACTGACCCTCCTAGACCAAGCCAAGCCCAAAAACGCTCTAGGGAACTTCTGGAAGCCTGGCAATCAACAGGCACACAGAGCCAACAACATCTATATACCATTCAAAGGAGACAATCAAAAAGCCAAAAGGGAAACCAAAAGAGCCAAACACCTCTTGGCCAGCAGCCAACACCCAGATGAGCACAGCCAATACCAACATTAACATTAGACTAATAATCAAGAAGCAATCAATACCCCAGTCAAGGAACCACCACTTCAAACCAACAAGCTAACAGTAAACAACAACCCAACCAAGGAAGCATCGGGACCACCCCCACCGACACTGACAGGGCAAGCCACGAGTATATAAAATGAGAAAAAACCCCACTCCTTAAGTAGCACTGATGGTGTTACCTAGTTTGGGTAATGAAATGTCTACAAGAAACAACCCATCTCCAGAGCACCAAGAACACCACAGATTAAGTAAATAATAAAAAAGATGAACCTCCAGGGCAAGGAGACTAATACTTCCTACATAATGTGTTCTACCGGCAGGTAAGAATTTGCTTATACTTGTAAGTTCACAACAAAAAATAAGTGTTTGCATGGAAGCGCCAACCAACCGGCCCCCCAAGTTAACCCCCCCTCAACTCTCCCTGATGAGGTGGATTGCCAGTCATCCTGGGTTACAGGCTTACAGCAGCTACACTTGTTCTGGGGCTTTTTTTGAAAGAGACTTTGCCTAACCTGGAGAAAAATAACAAGAGTCTGCTCTAAATTGTCTCTTAGGAGTTGGAGATTTCTTAGGAGAAATGTGATGCCCGTTTCCAGTTTCTCCAGATCTGAACCGTCATAATATTCAACTGCAGCTACTGGCTGTGAATGAAATCCATGCTCTCAACATACAGGATGGCAGCTTCCAGGTTGGTCAAAAGTAGTCATGCTATTTAAAAAGACACTTAAAGAAGTCCACAGAACGAAGCTGTGACCTCTTGGCAACCACCACCCACAACAACAAATGAGGAGCCTGACGATCACACTGGTTAGAGAAAAAACAGCTGCCACCAATTTGAAAAATGGGCCTACACAATTTTGCGATGGGCCTACCACGAAACTGAGCTTTGAAAGGGTTTAGAAAGTAAATGCTTACTTAAAGATGCTTTGGCTAACAGTAGAAAGACTTCCTTGCAGCCGCCATCCCCAGGCCCTGGCTGCCCAGTTTTAAGTTTCTCTCATGTCCAGCTTAGGTAGTCTTTGTCTACACATGTAATCACTCTGGTTACCTGACAGCAAGATCAAAATCAGGGTGAAGAGGTGCCTCAACACACCTACTTTGGAATTGCTGTGATGCACTCTGAGTTGGCTTTTTAGAAAAAAAAAAGATTGGCTTAAATGGTCTACTTCTATATCTGTCTACCACAGGTTCTCCTATGTCCCTATAGATCAGTTCTAGAGCTCTGTTGCTTTAGACATGATCATTGAGGCTTCCTGTTGTGATATTTCAAATGTTTGCCCTAATAATTTGATCTCAAGACAGGCAATATTGTCACAAAGAAGAAGGGGTCAACCAATTTTCCAAAGCACCAGAAGGCAAGACAAGAAGCAAAGGATGGAAACTAACCAAGGAGAGAACCAACCTAGAACCAAGGAGACATTTCCTGGCAGTAAGAACAATCAACCAGTGGAATGGAGGCTTTTAAGAAGGAACTGGACAACCATTTGTCTAAAATGGTCTAGGTTCTTCTGCTTAAGTAAGGGGTTGGACTAGAAGACTTCCAAGGTCCCTTCCAAGTCTGTTATTCTGTATTCTGCTAACATCATTCAACTGTAGCCGCTGTGGTTGTTGATTGGTATGCCATCATTTATGTTGGGAGCTGAAAACATCCACATGTAGTAGCTTAAGTTGAAAGATGGCGTCTTTATCCACACCACTGTCACAATTCAGAGATCCAAACCAGGATTTATTTTTGTCAATATAAGACTGTATGGACCAGATTTCTCAATAATCTTGTACTCTCTGGGTATAGTAATTGCAATTCCCAGCCAGGACTGAGGAAAGACTCTCTTTTGAATCATGTTGAATCTCTCTATCCTAAGCAATTCCATCGCTGAATTTGGATGAATGGTCTAAATAAAGCTCAGCTTCTTCCTAGTACGTCCTCCTTAAGAAATTATCTTCTTAAATAAGACAAGAGTTTGAGGGACTCATGATACTTACTCTTAAGGCTTGCCTGGTGTAGCTAGGCCCAAACCCTGCCAAGTAGCTTCAAGCCAGCAGACTTCCATGGTGTGGACAACTTAACTACCCATGTCCACCCTGATACTGATTAGCCCTACCTACGCTCCAATACGAGCTACAATGATTTCTTACCCAAGGCCTCACAGCATTAGGCCTCACCCCCCCTGAAGGGTCAGGCCTGGAGCAACCCTCCTCCTCCTGAGGAGGATGTGTGCCTGCCTCTCATTGGTGCCAGGTCCCTACCTGCCCCCCTGGTCTTCAGGTAACACAAGGCTGCATCACAATGGAGGCTCAGGTTTCAAGATGTCCAATCTCAGTTTCACCCCTCATCGAAGGACCTTGTCTGGGCAGGAAAAAATGATCTAGCATCCTGGGCTGCAGCCAATGCAGACCCTGGCCTGGGTGGAGAAGGACAGCGATGTATAGACTTTGTGATGACAGGATGTCCTGAGAATCACAGACAAGCGAGTGAAAGACACGATGGAGGAGTTTCTTCTCTCCCATGGTTACCAGATGGGCAAAACCATTGGAGAAGGAACCTATTCAAAGGTCAAGGAAGCCTTTTCAAAAAAACACCAACGAAAAGTGGCTGTGAAAATTATAGACAAACTGGGAGGACCAGAAGGTAAGAAGCAGAACACAAGAAGTTAAAGCAGGACAGAGCAGATGGAACGGGAGAGGGCATGTTTTTAGAAATAATTGGATTTCAGTTTCCAAGGGCCAAATTTTCCCCACTGCAACATTCTTTCCAATAAAATGTGTCCCTCTTCTAAAGAAAATCTACATCACCATACAGTAAGAATAAAATCCACTATGACATCAATACAAATTAAACAATTTGTGTTCTTTCCATGATGTCATCAAGATATATGTGATTTTACTTGCTGCTCTCTGCCCCACATGGATGCTCCTGTGTGTTGTCCCTATAAACATAGCTCTCTGCATTTTTACTCTACCATCTGTTGTAGATTTGCAATTTTGCTGACTTTTGTCTCTTCTGCATCTATCTCGCCATGATCACGTGCAGGTTTTCCCAGTCACCCTCCACCATCTGAAACTTTCAAACATATAATGGGATCCAATAGGAAAATAATGAAATACAGCCGATGGGATCCTTTCATTATTTCATTTGCTGTGTATTCAAACTATATTTAATCCAATGGATTTGGGGGATGGCCCCATCCTCTTCTTGGGGTTTGACACAAATTCAAAGTCAACTACTGTATAAGCTTCACTGCAGTTGTTACTTATACAGATTTATCATGGTTAGCACAATGATGGTTTTTTGAGTTCGCCTAACATACTGACCTATAAACTCACCTCAGAGATCGTTTCTCCCAATAATCTGTGCAAAAAAGCTTTGGATTCATTAGAGGCTGCATGTGTCAAAGATACAGAACTATTATCTTCCACCCACTTCTGGGGCCATTAACAAGGAGGGGGTGGTCTTTTTAAACCTGTATTGCAAAGATAGAGTAGACGCTATCCTAGTCCCAGTAGGTAGTTGGGTCTCACAAAGTTTGAAAGCCCCCACGACGGATTAAAAAATCATTATTCAAAGTGTATGTTTGTTTCTTGCCCAACCTAAGCTCAGTGAAACAATTTGTTCTATTGAAGGAAGCCATACAATTTCATTTTAGGGCTCATAGCGTTGCAAAGTTTTGAGAACCTCTGTTCCCTAAATGCCCCACTCCCCATAGGCTTGTCCGGGTGCTTTAGCTGAACAGCACTGGGATGCCATGTTGTACTTTTAGTCAGGATTTAGGTCCAGGATCCTGGACGAATCAACATAATATGAGAAAAATGTTTCTAGCATCATCAGAAAAAACCCATTTTCCCTCTCAAGGGAAATTATGATGTTGGGAGCCAGGAATGTTGCAAGGAGCGTGTTCGTCTCTCATCAGCGATTGTCTTCAGACTTTGGCCAATTCTGTCTTTTGCCTCCTCAGAGTTTATCGAGAGATTCCTGCCTCGAGAGCTCCAGATTGTCAAGCGCCTAGACCACAAGAACATCATTCGGGTGTATGAGATGCTGGAGTCCACAGATGGAAAGATCTACCTGGTGATGGAGCTGGCAGAGAACGGCGATGTCTTTGACTGTGTCCTGCAAGGAGGACCCCTGCCCGAGAGCCGGGCCAAAGCGCTCTTCCGTCAGATGGTAGAAGCCATCCGCTATTGCCACAGCTGTGGGGTAGCGCATCGTGACCTCAAGTGTGAAAATGCCCTCCTGCAGGGGCTCAACCTGAAACTGACAGACTTTGGATTTGCCAAGTTGCTCCCCAAGAACCGCAAGGAGCTGAGCCAGACCTTCTGTGGCAGCACAGCCTACGCAGCCCCCGAGGTGCTGCAGGGGGTGCCCCACGACAGCAGGAAAGGCGACGTGTGGAGCATGGGCGTGGTCCTTTACGTCATGCTTTGTGCCAACCTGCCCTTTGACGACACAGACATTCCCAAGATGCTTTGCCATCAACAGAAAGGGGTCTCCATCCCCGGCCACTTGGGGATCTCTGAGGAATGCCAGGATCTTCTCAAAAGCCTCCTGGAACCAGACATGATCCTGAGGCCTTCCATCGAAGAAGTGAGTTGGCACCCATGGTTAGCAAGTTCCTGAGGATGGGACCGTGTCGAAATTCTCCCCAAATAAAAGGGGACAGGCTGTTTCCAAAATGCTCACATATATTTTAACGTTATCTCAGTTTCTAGTCTATCCTTAATCCACCCTGAGAAGAGAGGCATTTTAAACATTCCCCTCTCATCAGGAACTGCATTCCCTTGTTCAGAGATGACTGCGCAGGTGGTTAGAAATTAGTCAAAGACCAAGGAAAATAGAGTGAAGGTGTTTCCTTGCTGAATTTTTTCTCAGACACGCAGAATCACTTTGCAATGTTAAATCTAAGAAATCTCCCATAGGATTCCTCCTTGGCCGTTCTTCAATAGCACATCATCCATCCATTGGTCTCCAGAACATCCCAGCTGGAAAAGGGAAGGAGGTGCTGTCATGCACCAAGCCAACGTACTGATCCGTCTAGCATTATAATCCAAATGAGCTGCTAGAACACCCTGTTCCCAACCTGGTGCCTTCTGGAGGGGTCAAAATGACCCATCTCAGAATTCCTAGCCAAAGTTTCCACATATCTTGGGATGAATAACTGAGGAGGATGTGGTATGTTCTAAGACAGACCTTTTCTGAGGCCCCAAGACAGAAATAAAGAACCTGGAGACTGCCAGGAACTGAACTTGGAGCTCAGCTATACAAAATATGAGCTCCAACAAGTGACGGCCTCTCCAGGATTCGTTTTGTAGTACACAAAATGTTTTGAATTTGAAAAGAATCAAACTGGAAACCCCACTTTGAGTGCAAAACAGGCCATCTTGAAAACGTGGGGAACGGATCAGTGGTTTCAAGAGGAAAAGACTAGAGGTTGAGACACACACCACCCTCAATTAACGAAAGAGCCTGTTTCCCAGAATGGGGCATTTCAAATTCAAAGTGGTTTGAATTCTAATATACTGGGAGAGCTCCCAGACGCTAGCAAGGGAACAAGGCTCCTGAAAAGCTGCAGCACCTGTTAGAGGTTTGGTCCCACAATGTTGCCCTCTTCCGTCAGCACAGCCAATGGCGTGGCTGGCTTTGGGGGAGAGCTGGAGTCCAACACCTTTCACTTTATGAACTTGGCGAGACAGGTTGGGGTGTATGAGCCTCACTGGACTTGGCCTTCTGGCTGGCTGATCAGCAAGTGTGTCTTATCAATCAAATCCTCCGGGCACTGCCAAGTTCTACTGTGGCAAGGCTCCTTGCACTCATTGTGTCTGGCACAGAATAAGGGCCCAGGCCACCCGAGGTATTGGCTCAGAAGGTTACAGAGGATGAAAAAAAAAAAAAACACAAGACCCATATGAAATTGTTTCTGTAGAACTCCTTTAATTGCCATTAATGGCAAATCTGTAAAAGGCGGTCATAATTACAAAACTAACAGCTGTTAGAGTCACTTGTTCACCCCAGCTGGAAAACAGTCCAGGGAGATGCCATATAATTTAAACGTGAGATAATATTGCACAACCAAGAAAAAGAAAACAGAGTACTTATGGTGAAACCGGAGCCCCAGGATGTCTCCCGGCACCAAGACTGGACTCTGGAGCAACGTTTCTCAACCTCAGCAACTTGCCACAAATGGGGGCCCCTTCCTGTGGATGGATGGCAAAGCATCTCGGGCTGTCCGTCTCATCCAAGGGAGCCAGCCCACAAGCCTTAGAAGTTGCTCACGCGGAGAACCACTGCTCCAGGCTACCCTATTCCGTCCCATCACCACAAACCCTTAGAGCCGAGGAAGGAGGGATGCTTTTCCAAGGATCATCTTCCTCACATAGTCACCTATCAGCTGTTCTAGAGTCTGGACCAGGGGTAGGCAACCTTGGCTCTTTTATGACTCGTGGACCTCAACTCCCAGAATTCCTGAGCCAGCAAGGTTGCCTACCCCTGGTCTAGACCATCCAGTAACGAGGCCTGGTCCAGATGGGCCTCTTTATGCACTTTACACCCTCACTAGAAGCTGCTCAGCCCTTTAGGAGAAATCACCAGAGTTCAAGACAAATATTCTCCTGATCCAGAAAGCTTAGTTTGATATATCCAAAGAGCAGCTTTCCCAGGAGTGATGAAACTAGCCCTTGTACAATGCAAGTATCTTCATTTTTAAGCACTAAATTATTCCAGAACTGCAAGCTTTCATTTAGTTGGCCAAGTAGCCCAGCTGTCATTTTCAATCAGAGCGGCTAGCAGCTCTTCAGACTAAGCCATGTTCATGGATTGCCACACATCTGTCCACGCTCCTTCAACTTCACACGGCCACCTGCATGCAGAGGAAGTCACCTTCCGCTGGCCGAATCACATCCTTGCTCACATTTCCCACAGATGACCAATTTGGAAATCCCTCTTTAATTTCTCCTAGTTTCAGGGATGACTCCTAAGTCAATTGTCCTTCAGACAGATGCTGATTTTCATGATCTGGTGGCCCAGGGGAGCCCCAAAGGCCAGTCTTTTACCTTATCAGAAACACCTCAGTGACTCTGAGACCAAACAACTTCCACAGGCACCATGTTCCCCTTCTCAAGGGGTTTCCTCTCTCAGCTGCTGCTTATAACAAGAAAGAGGAAAGAGAGGAGCAGCGGCAACTCCTTCCTCCCTCTCTGGCCCTTTGGGAGAGATGTGGCCCGGGCAGGGTCAGAGCAGCTGTCAGGGTTACTGGCGGCTGCTGTCATGCAGATGCACTGGGGGCAAAAGGAGGGGGATGGCTCCGGTCTGAGTCCTTCCCAGAGGAGTTAAAGCAGGGATCTTGTCCCACCAGGGAGAGGTGTTGGCTTCAGACCCACTTCAATGAGCCGCCACCGGTTCCATTCAAATTCAGTTAGGTGTGTTGAGAAAGACCTGTTGGTGTATTGTACTCCAAGAAGATAAATCTGCCTTTTGGACCCATTTTTTTTAAAAAAGCATGATGAGTTCTAAAGTGAGACCTAATTATAGTCAGACTCCACTGCAATGCAGCAACAACTAAATCAAGCAGACCAAAAGGGGGGAGCACCACTCTGCCCCCCCATTTTCCCTAAAAAAAAGAGAAGATGCCTGTACAGATTATTTAGAGAGAAGGTGGATAAGGAAGTGGAGCAATCAAACTCTCACCCAAGCATGTTGCTTCCCAAGCATTTCTATCTATGGAAGAGGATCAATGCAAGGGGAAGACAGACGGTTATGAAGCTTTGGCAAATGAAGATGCTTCCGGGAAAATCCAGGGTGCCTCTTCTTAATGAGGCAAGGGATACTTCAGTCCAAGCAACACTAGAGCACTGGCTCAAGGGATGTGCAACCCCCCCCCCCCAAAAAAAAATTGGGGCCCTTTCAAAGAGATCTTAGCCATGATTGTGACAACCCAGGAGGAATGTGCCTCTTTCCCCCTCCATAACTGGAACTTATGCAAGATACTCCGTGGGATTACATAACGAGGAAGGCCTCGGAACAATAATTTCATTTGAAAAAGTGCTTCACTTCCCAGGAAAAATGGACCAGCTTACATTTGGGGGTACATGAAGAGAGATGGGTTCATTTATGCAAAAGGTAATTCCAAACCAGGCACTATGAGCTGGGAGAGGGGTCTGTAGGGTCCACAAATGCCTCGGAGCTTCTTCTTAAGACTGGAGTTCATACAGGTAAGCAAAGATTTGCTCCTGCAAATCCCTAGAAGTTATGTGGGTTTCAAGACACATAATATGGCATAGCTAGCAAGCTATCAGACTGAAAAGAGACAGGTAGAATAATCCCAATTATTTCTGAAGATCACTCAAACCGGGATAATTCATCCCATCCCATTCTAATCCACTCTAAAATGCCAAAAGAAGTGAGAATGAAATCAAATTCGTTCTGCTCGGGGGAGACAGAGACCCCCAGCACACGCACCCTTGGCGCTGTTGCTCTTCAGCCCCTCTGTACAACTTAGCCACCATCGGGATCTGAGCCAGGGTTCCAGTTCAAGTTCCCAAGGAGGACTTGCGCAGAGATGAGGTGTAGCCAGTCCAAAACACTTTTACAGGAGAGAAAGGAACCAGTTGGTCTGTGATTTAATTCACACTGGGTGGTTCAGGGGGTGGGGGGGGGGGGGGGGCAAGGCTGAGTCCAAGGAGCCCAGGGAGAGCAAAAGCCCTCGTTATTCCCAGTTCTCCCATTCTTCGTCTTCCATCTGCAAACGGGAGAGAGAAAGAGACAGACAGGGTGTGTTCAACAAAGGCGTCATTTTAGACATGAGGTTACAAAGAGATCAAGTGGAAACCCTGACAGGAATTCCACAATGTACCAAATTGGATCGTCATTTAAAGCACTTTAGTTGTTAAACTGGTTGGCCAACTTAACATTCAAGCCAAGATACTTTTAAACAAAGATTGTAATTTTATCTTGCCCACACTTTAGCTTCAATGTTGTGCCTGCTCAAGATATTCCCCCAATCAGAGTGTTTACTAGGAGCGTATATTACAATATAAAAGGCAGCTCACTATGAATGGAAAAGACTTTTAGATGAACACATACACACATTCATCTGAAACTCTTTCCCATCTGTACTGAACTCCCTTTTATATTGAAATATATACCATATATAAACCGCCCTGATAGAGTGGAAAAGCCATCTACACCTCAGACTGAATCGGCAAATATAGCTGAATCACCTGTAATTAAAAGAGGGAGCAGGAAGAGAGAGGCAGGCGGGACTGTTTAGAATTCTGAAATATGTATCTCTAATTTTGGCTAACATTCAATGTTCTTGGGTGCCAGAAGCAAATTCCAAGAACTGCTTTTAGCACATGGCTGCTTTCCTTTATAAAAATTATTATTGGTTGGGAAATTCTGGAACACATCTTAAAGTTGCAAAGTTTCAGAAATAGCAATTTAGCAAAATAATATATCCAACATAAAGAGAAAGTTCCAATCCCTCGTTAACAGAAACACGTGGGAACTTCCCAAAATCTCTTTTGAACATCCCTTGAAGGCTGCAATCAAGGTCAGTCAGATAATCAACGGAGACAAGAACTCAGAGAAAATATGGACAGTGCCGTCAACATCACATTTCTCTCTGCATGTCTGAGAGGAGAGTCATCTGGCACACTCCCAGCTTCAGTTCCTTATCAGTCAAATGGGAACCCTGACCAAATGCTGCTGCTTCTTGCCGTTCCCACATATAACTAAACCCTCAAATTAACAGGCCAAAATGGGGAAGAGTTGCCTGTGCTAGCCAAAAGTTCTTCAATGAGATTTTATGTAATCCACATGTCGAAGGCCGAATGGGTTTTGTTCCGCTCAACTAAGGTCCAGCAAAGAGAAAGTATTGTGCAAGCTACCCTTCTCCTCAGGACTTCCTCAGTTGCATCGGACTATCCCGAGGGCTTACCTCCGCCGCAGAAACGTCTACTTTGGCAAGTGCCAGCTGAACCTCTTCTTCCGTCATGTCCAGGTCAAAGTCCTTTTCCCAGTCCTCACTTATATCTGTGCTGGAGCCTGAAACAGGAAAGGAAACGCCACACATGCTCCGCTGCACAAGCAGGCTTTTCAAATCTAACAATGAACATTTAGCAAGCAGCGTACCACAATTAGCGGATGTCGGATTCATGAAAACCAGCTGACAAGCAGCCTTCTTCAATGCAGCAGCCCGGCTATTTTGCCAGAATCCTTGAAAAGGATCTTGAACTGAAACAATTCCAACTGTCACTTCTATCAACATCCCTTCCCGCCCTATTGGCGGTCTGTGTCTTCTCTGATCTCAGGTCCCGAGTGCCCCCACCACCCCTGGGACCACCCAAGGCCACACGGGTGCATGAGCGGACTTTGCAACAGCTTTTATTTCTGGTTTTCGGCAAAACCGGCCACAGCAAACTGTTGGTTTGCTTAAGAACCGCGGCATTTGCTTAATGACCGCTATAAAAAAAGGTTATAAAATTGGCTCAGTCATGTGGGCGACCCACTTTATGACCATCATGACTTGCAACTGAGGTGGGCAGGCTCCATTATGGTCGTAGGTTGAGAACTACACACACACACACAACTAAGACACGGTTAGAAAAAGCGGAAGGTTTCCAGCTACTCACCTTTCTTCCCGTGATTGGATGGTGTGGACTTCCCGCTGTCCGAGTTGAGCTCAAAGAGCCGCAAGTCCAGAGGCGCCTCCTCTCGCGGAGTCTCCGTCCTGCTGGCTGACTTGCTCTCTGCGCGCTGCTTAGGCTGCTCTGAAGAGGCCGTGGCCTCCTGGGGAGGTGGAGAAGGCTGCAGAGGCTCCCCTGCGTTAGCCAAGGAGCTTCCCTGCTCCTCTCTGCTGGCTTCCTGCAGCTTCGGAGACTCGTCCCCCTCAGCTCCTGCAAGTGGGGCTCCAGTCCGTAAGGGGGAGGCAGGCCCAGCGGTGGGGTTTGTGATCCGAGTCACCAGGGAGACGCTCTCGCTGCTTTCCGAGGGGGTCGCCTCCACCGGGGTGGGGCTCAGCGTGGCCCACATCTCCACCGAGGCCTCCAGTGTCGGAACGGCTTCTGCGGCCAAGATGGGGAAAGCCTCTGCCTGGACTACAGCTTGTAAGGAGGAGGAGGAAGAGGATCCAAGAAATTCTTCTGTGTCAAGAGAGGAAGAAACACCGAGGACAGAGGAAACAATGTCAGGAAAACAAAATGAGGTAACTCAGTACAGGGATTCCTCGAATTTACAAACCCAGTTGGGACCAGAACTTCCTTTCTTAAGCAAGGCACAAGTTGAGTTGCGCCCAATTTTACAACTTTTTTTGCCAGTTAATGAACGACTGCAGTTGTTAAGTGAATCATGTGGTGATTAAACGAGTCCGGTTTCCCCCATTGACTTTGACTGTTGGAAGGTTGCAAAGGGCCACTGCGTGACCCCTCAGGACACGGCAACTAGCATAAATATATGGCAGTTGCCAAATTCCAATCACATAACTCTGTGGGGACGTTGTGACTTCTCTGCCGATCAAAGAACGAGGCAGAACTTCCACAGGCAAGGAACTGAGCGGCCGCCCGGCAGGAGTCCCGAAAGGACCGGGCCCTGTCAGGGAACGGCCAGAGCTTATGGCTCCCTTACCTTCCTCCTCTTCCTCCCATCCTGGATCCTCCGAGTGAACACTGTGCTCTGCCCGCTGCTTCAGAGCCTCCCTCCGGAGCTCCTCCTGGGATGACAGAGAACGCGCACAACTGTCAGCAAGGCTCCGACTGGCTCTGCTGCCAGAGGGGGACAAAGAGCGAGAGCGAGCACGCACACAACCGCAGCTTCCGGGCAAAACCCATTCTCCCTGGGCAAAGTCCTGCTTTTTCAGCGGGGGGAGGGAAGAGGGGAGAAGAGGGGCCTTCTACCAGGCACAGCCAAGAAACCCAACAGGACAGAAAAGCAGCAGTGGAGTGTGTGTGTGTGTGATGTAAGCAGAGGAAAACAGAGCTAGGTCGAAGGCAGATTTCACACTGAGGATAAATAATCAGAACTTCAAAGCCAGGTGAAAGGGCCTGAGACATTTTCTCAAGTGTAGGGTGTTGAAATATCACCAGAAGTGTGCAAGAGAGGAACAAACGTGTTGTCTTTCCCTATTATGTGCCCAGCACTTCAGTAAATTATAAATTGCATAAGAAGTATAGCCTGAGTGCCTTTTGCTTTTGGTTCGGCTAATAAACCCAATACTCAACTTGGGACACAAAGACTGCACTAACTGAAACCAGGAGTGTTTCTGCAAACTCACCTGCTCCAGCTGGTGGACTTTATAGAAGTACCGCTGCCAGAATTCCGAGTGGGAGACGGCCACAGGCACCTAAGGCCATCAGAAGGGGAAAAAGCGTCAACTTTCCTAAACCATTATTGGCTTTGTTTCACCCAAGATGCAAGAGAGCCACACTTGCAACCCAGCCTTTATGGCTGTGTGCATTATCCATTCCTCCAGGGATGACCCACGAATGGACAAAGGACACAGAGACATTTGCATATAAATAAACTGTTCCAGCAATTCTAAGAGCAAAACCCAGAAGATGAAAAAAAAAAATTTCTTCCTCAATTCTGCTGCTTCTTGGCAAGGAAAATGCCAGTGCTTTCCAGCATATTCTGCAGAGACAAAAGCCTCCAGATTGCACACTGACCTGGTAAACAAGTTAAAGGAGAGTATAATGCCACAGATATTTTCAAACAACGAACCTCTCCGTTGGCTTGAAGAAAAGACGGAGGAGGTCAAGGGGCCAAGCTTACCATCTTGGAGTAGAGGGAGCGGATGGACGGGCTGTTTCCCAGCAACTCAGATATCTCTCCTTTCTTCTCCTCCAAGCTGAAGTGCAAAAGCCAGGCCTCAAACAGCTCAGGTGGTCCTGCAGGAGAAAATATTACATCCTCCAAACCACCACAGCTGTGCCAAGACAAACAAGGATAATAGTCACAATCACACAAGCCTCCTCAGCCCATAAAACTAAATCTCATTTTCTTCACTGACAAAGACGGTCCTGACGCCACAACCCTACCTTCCGATCAAAGTACACGGACTTCTTCTCAAAGCTGATCCTCCTCCTTTATTGGGGAAGCTACAGACTTAAATGGCAAGACAGGAAGAGTCTGATGGATCAAATCAAGGTTCTAAAAAAGCATGCTAGAAAGAGGAGGCATGGGAGACAGAGATGTCCTGTCCAGGGATCAAAATACACTATAAGATGACAACAGTGAATTCCATAACTACAATATGCAAACAAATGTATTATTATACTCTATCTTTTATTTCCTAGAATAAAACATCACAATTCATTAGCCTTCCTTACTGAGAAATTTGACAGCAGGCTTGGCTTACCACAGCAGACAATACACTATCACCTTTAATGCTAAAGAGCAGTGTGCACACGCCAACACCACCCACGCGACAGGAGAGGGGAACATGGGACGTGGTCCCTCTCTGCCCTCCTGCTTGGAAGTGATGGAAGAAGCAAACTGAAGAGTCTTGGCAAACACCCACAGTCAAGCAAACCCTACAGTCACTCGAGATCCATCTCCCAGCCTGGCCAATTTCCTGTGATTTTCCGATCTCCTAACCAGGAAACCATTCAGAGAACTGAAGTGGGAGACACTGGGATCAGGCAAAGGGAAAGCAATGAGGAAAAAAAATAGCAACACCCCCCCCCCAAAAAAACCCCCACTTCAAATGCAGCTTGGATCTCACTTGCAATGACTCCTTTAGAAATTTCTCAGATTTTTACCATGAATAACTTTGCTTGTAGCCATCCAAACATGCTTTGATCGGTTGTGGCTGAATGAACCTCAGACTCCCATTATAAGATCACCTGCCCGCCAGCCTCCTGTCTGTTGCCCAGGCTCTACTTGATCTTTCTATTGTAGACCTGAAGGCTAGAGACTTGTTTTTTCTAACAGCAGCTTGTACTCTTGAAAGGTTTGCTTTTATGAACTCTAAAAACATGATATGAACTGCACTCATTATCTTGCAGAGGGCTTCCTATTTTCCAGAAGGACTGAATTCTATCTAGGTTCCTCCTCTCGTCTTCCCTGCCTCTGATTACCTCTCCACTTACCATCAGCTTCGTTGCAGTAAGTGGCCGGGTCAGACTGGAGGCTATAGAGTCGAGCCTAGAAGAGAACAGAGGGGAGAAATTATAGGAACAAGAGGCGCTCACCGTAGGGGGAGGGGCTCCATTTTAGGGTCAGGGGGGCTGCAATGTACCTTGGCACTGTCATACAACTCTGTGGTCCCAGATGGAGTTGCCATCAGGGTTATGACATCACAGTCAATGGTCTTATCTGGGGAGGGTGCAAATGTGTCAGAAATAACACCCAAGAAGTTGGAGAGTCCTTTTCTCACTTTTTCCGTTGCCCCCGAAGAGCTTTCCGTCTTTACATACACAAAAAGAGACAATGAAACCAAAAAAAAATTAACCACGGGAAACAGAGATGGTAGCCTCCTACAAAGCTGAATCAAGAGCCAAGTTATATGTCAAAGCAATAAGGAGCCTATTTGATAAAAATGTACTAAAGCAAAGAAACTCTGCCAGTATTTTCCCTTGCTATGCGTCCCTTCATCTCAGTAACGAGCCTTCTACTTACAGCCAACTTCTCTTTGACCACACTGGCAGTAGCAGCGATGGTGCAAGCTGTATCATGTTGGACCACCTGGGTGAATTCTGTCAGATCACGTTTCATGAACTCCAAGGCCTCTGTAGACTGCAGAGAGAGAGAGAATGGGTGCACTGACTCTTGTGTGGTAAGCCAGAGTTTCTACAGAATTTCAAAGGGTTGCTATTAATTAAACAAGGAGGTGCAGGGATCTGGCAAAGGTCAAGGCAGAAATTTCTGATCACTCCAATGCATGACCAGTAAGAGAATACAACAGAATCTTTTCAAAAATCAAAGCTAGATATCTGATGGCTGAGTTGTCATTTTATTGCACAGAGTTTCTATTCCAATATATTAATTACAGATACATTTTTCCATTCAGTTTGAAAAAGACTCAAATTAATATCCCAAAGGTTTTTTTTTTTGTTTTTTTTTTAAAAGCACCTTTGTGACAACCATGACCTGGATGACTGAGAATCGCCATAGACGCTCAAATTAATAATAATAGTCCCTAATTTGTACTTACATATTGCAATTCCAAGTTTTATGCTCAGAATGGAGAACACAATTTCCAGCCAAGTTAACATGTTCTACCTTAATGTTTTAAAGTTAAGCATCTGACCGGCAACAAGATGGAGTTCTGAATGCTTTTTAAATGGTACTTAATGGATGGGGGAAGCCTTTAAAAGCCAAAATAGCTTAGAGTCATTACTGGATTCATAACAAACATGAGTAAGGCACTATTATTAACCAGACTTCAGTACTAGAGGAAGTAAAGGCAGGTGATTTGTTCAAAGCCACCTGGCAAGTTTGTCAACAAACAGGAATTTCAACTGGCATCTCATTGTTTGAAGTCCAACACTCTGCCTCATGCGCCAAACTAATTCTAAGTCTGGTGGAGGGGAAAAGAGAGGAGAAAAGATAAGCAGGGAGAAGCAGCTTGCAAGCAGACCCAGTTTCAAGTCTGGATTCCCATCTCAGCCCATTCCAATGCAAAGAACAAGCAAAGTCTTTCCTGCAAAACCAGAGTTATAAAAGTTAAAAAAAATACTGTTTTCAACAAAGAGTTCAAGCAATCAATATACCTCAAAATTAAGAAGCACCCCCAAGGTTGCTCCTTTAGGCCATTGCTCTTTATTTGTGTAATTCCAAAAATTCTGCCTACCTTCTCTCTGACCGTTTGAAGGCTTTGCTGTAGCCAGCTCCTCCACCAGCCTCCATCTTCCCTGTTACAGGACAAACATATAAAGCTAAATAGTTTCTAACTCTGTTTTAACATTTGGTGGATTACTTAAATCCTGTCAACTGGAACACTTTCAACAATCCTAAACTAATCAATACACCAGGACCTTGTATGAATTAATTTTGCAATCATTATTATTTGGTATAATGTTTGATTTTTAAAAAAAAACTTAAATATATTAGCAGATATTAAAACATTACTTTTTCTTTTAATGGGTAACAAACCGAGTGATCCCAATGAGATTTGCTTCTAAATAAACCCTATTAGAATTGAAGGGCACAGTTATGAAAACCAGGACATCAACTAATAATATTCAAAGATGATGACAATACAAATGTC
Organism: Protobothrops mucrosquamatus; assembly: GCF_001527695.2. NCBI lineage: Eukaryota > Metazoa > Chordata > Lepidosauria > Squamata > Viperidae > Protobothrops > Protobothrops mucrosquamatus. The sequence goes on from NW_015386428.1 coordinate 942,786, forward strand.
CACAGTGATATTGACTGTGTACTATAAGGTACGACTCTAGTTTTGGCATCAAATTCAAGCTTCCTGAATTTGCCATATGTAAAAAAAGCAACAAACAAAATAAACATCAATTCTTCTAGTAGCACGGAAGAAAATTAGGCTGTGAGCCCATACTTAAGCATATAATTTAGTCTGGGTGGCAGAAAGAGAATGTAGGTTTACTGGACTCACCAGCTGCTAACCCAGGGGTGGGGAACCTTGGCCCTTTTATGACTTGTGGACTTCAACTCCCAGAATTCCTGAGCCAGCCAGTTGGGAATTGAAGTCCACAAATCATAAAGGGGCCAAGGTTCCCCACCCCTGGGTTAGGGGCTGGTGAGTCCAGTAAGCCTCTAACCCAGGGGTAGGCATTCTGGGAGTTGGTCCACGAGTCATAAAAGAGCCAAGGTTGCCTACCCCTGCTCTAACCCAAAGTTTCTCAACCTCGGCCACTTTAAGATGGGGGTGGGGACTTCAACTCCCAGAATCCCCCAGCCTGGCTCCGGTTGAGAAACGCTGCTTTAGCAAAGGCAACATTTAACTTCAATCTGCCATGTATCAGAAAGGAGCTGATGTCCGAACTTTACGACTTAAGAACCGTTTCCGGCTCCTACGAGCTTTCAACGCAAAACAGCCAGCCAAGAGGACTGGACTCTTCCCACCCACCCCGCTCTTCCCGACTACCAGACGGCCTGCCGGGGAGGTCTGGCTGCCCAGCGTGGCTCTCCAGGCTGCTCCGGGACCCTCCGGGCGCCGCCACAGGCCGGGCGGCCCTCCTCAGCGTCTGTCCCACCCCCGCCAAGCCCGCCTCCCCAGGCCCCCCTCCTCACCCCGGCCCCCCGCCTCTCCCCAGAGGAGCCTCGCAGCTCATCTTCCGGCTCTCCCAGCAGCGCCACCGCCTCATTTCCGCAACCAGGCCGCGAAGATCCCGCAAAGGAAGGGCCGAGCGCTCTTCACATGCCCAGAAAGCCCTCGCTCCTTCCCCCGCCCGGCCCCTTCGCAGCGGCGCCGCCCCCAGCGCTCTCGCTGAAGCTCACCCTTCCGCCATCTTGGTCTCCTGACGTCACCAATATTTACTGACCTTTGACACGCCGCTGAAGCCCCGCCCCTCCGAGGCGCAATAGCCGCAGCTTCCGGCCACAAAGACGCTTCCGGGCGCCTCTTTTACCACCCGAGGTAAAGAAAAGGAACCACCGAGGATTCTGAACGGCGCGGACGCCCTTCATTGAATTCGAAGCAGAAGCGGCCCGTCTTTTCCAGACACTCTCCGTCCACGCTGTTCTCGCAAAAGGTTCCCACCCGTTTCTCTATCAGGAACCGGAAGCCAGCGCAGGGAACGGCTTCTGTCTTTAGAAGAGCTCGATGGTCTTTTCCGGGTCGGTTGGGAGTTGTGGCTACGGCGGTTGCCGAGGATCAAATTATATGGTCGAAACTCTTTTAGAATTTTTTTTCCCTGGCTTGGCAGTTTCCGAGAGAATAAAGGGTGAAATGGGAAGGGGACGACTGCCCCCCCCCGCGGAAAGGGGGGGGGAAACCCTAGAAATTTATGGCATTCTAGAGCTGCCTTTCTGTAAGTCGATAGTCGCGTGTCAGTTGTTCCCGGACAGGAGACCACCTGGAAATAAGAGAATAGTACAGGGGTAGGCAACCTTGGCTCTTTTATGACTCGTGGACTTCAACTCCCAGAATTCCTGAGCCAGTATGGCTCTAATCCAACCTCTGCACAAAGAGGAGGTTCTGTACCATTACAGACAAATGACTGTCCAGTCTCTTCTTAAAAGCGTCCAGTGTTGGAGCAGCCACAACTTCTGGAGGCAAGCTGTTCCACTGGTTAATTATTCTCACCATCAGGAAGTTTCTCCTTAGTTCCAGGTTGCTTCTCTCCTTGATTAGTTTCTATCCATTGTTTCTTGTCTTGTGTTGTGGTGCTTTGGGAAATAAGTTGACCCTCTCTTTTTTCTGGTAGCCCTTCAAACACTGCTATTATATTGCCCATAGTGCTTTTCTCTAGACTAGACATGCCCAATTTGTGCAACCATTTTTAGTATTTATTTTAGCCTCCAGTCTCCTAATCATCTTTGTTGCTCTTCTCTGCAGTCTTTCCAGAGTCTCAATATCTTTTTTATATTGTGGTGATCCAAACTGGAAGCAGTATTGCAGGTGTGGTGTTATGAGTGCATTATAAAGTGGTATTAACACTTTGGGTGAAAAAGGATCCTAGAAAAATATATTTTGCCAAGTATTTATTTTCTGTTGGCTTACAATATTAAAATGAAAACATAAATATATAAAATACATTACAATAACATACAAGCTATAATTAAAGATGGGGAGGAAGGGAGGAGAATATACTGCCGGGGGTGTGTGTGTGTGTGTGTGTGATTAGGTGGGAACTGATGTTAATCGATCAACCACCTCCAGTGTGAAATTTCCCCATGGGGGTCCCAGGCCAAGTGGCAAAGCTGGTCTTCAAGGCCAGGAGGATGGGAGCCGATCTCACCTCGTTCCAGGGCCATGGCAGAGGTGATTCTTCTGGACCATGCCAACCAAAATTCCTTGACTGATGGGGTCCAGAGCATGGCCCTTTTGCAGGCACAGGTGGGGTGGGCCAGACCCATTGGGGTGAGACAGTTCCTCATGCCAGGCAGGCTTTAAAGATGGTGACCAACACCTTGAATTGCACCTGGAAGCAAATCAGCAGCCAATGCAACTAGGGCCCCAAAAGACTGCCTGTGCCACTGCACAATGCACCAATTGTAGCTTCTGAATGCTCCTCAAGGGTAGCCCCGCATAGATGACATTGCAGTAGTCCAGCCATGAGATGACCAGGGCTTGAATGAGGGACTCCTGATTCAGGAGCGGCTACAACTGGCGCACAACCCAGAGTTGTGCAAAGACTCCGCTAGCCACAACTGTCACCTGCTCTTTGACTTGTGGAACCCACAAGACGCGGACCATGTCTGTCTGGGGTAGCGCAACCCCATCCAGAACTAAAGATGTTAAAGTGCCGGACCTTGAAGCTCCCTGCACCCAAAGACGCGCTGACCCGGCGCAATTAAGGCGGAGTCGCTAGGATGGACGCACGGCTGGCCCTCTTCTGCCAAGATCCCCCCGCCCCACTCCCCCTCCTCAAAGTCCGCCTCCAGCCCTTGGCCGAGGAAACGGCACTTCTCGGCAGCCCCGCAGAAGCCGGGCGGGCGGGCGGGNGCCGCCGCGGCGGGCGAGGCGAGGCAGGTGAGGCTGCCGGGCGCGGCTGCGCTGCTTAGCGGGGAGGCCGGCGGGAGGGGCGCGCTGCGGGCGGCCCGGGGCGGCTCCTGCCCTCCCTCCGGAGGCTGCCGGGGCGGGGTGACTCCACCTCCAGGCCGGCCTCCCCCCCCCTCCGCGCCTGCGAGCGCTGCATCGCCGGGACGGCGGAGGGTCTCGTGCCTCGGCTGGGGTCGGACTAGCAGACCTCCGAGGGTCCTCTGCGGGGCCGGCGCCGCGCCTGGCAAGCGGGCAGCGCCGGAGGAAGGCAGCGGGCGGGGCTGCTCGGCGCGGAGGGGCGCCTCGGATGGCCGCGTCGGCAGGGAAGCCCCCCTTTGGCTTCGCCCCGCCGCGCCCCTCGCCGCTTCCCCGCGGGCCGGGCTGGACGGTCCCCGGCTGCCCTCCCGCCCCCCGGGGCCGAAAACACCCCCGGGAGGGGGCTTAGTCCGCGGGTGATCAGCCCGGGGGGGAGCAGAGGCTGCGGTCCCACCGCGGAGCCCCCGCGCTGATCGCCCAGCGGGGAGGTGGTTGAATGCCAGTAAAGCTCCGAGAGCCCCAAGGACCCCTCGGGGTTTGGGAGGGCTTGGGCTTCAGTCTGCGGTAGGAATGCAGCTGTTTACCCTAGGACAAGGGTAGGCAACCTCGGCTCTTTTATGACTCATGGACTTCAACTCCCAGAATTCCCGAGTCAACATAGCTGACTCGGGAATTCTGGGAGTTGAAGTCCATGTGTCATAAAAGAGCCGAGGTTGCCTACCCCTGCCCTAGGAAGAGCTGCTGCTGCTTCTTCAGAGGAACTTCATCCCTCTGGACTTGCGATTGAGCCCTGGCTGCAAATCTCCAATGCTGAATATCTAACTCATATTCTGCCACTAACCCAGATGAACGGGGACTCAGTTTCTGAATCGTTTATTTAGAGAAAGGAAGAGTGATAAGCATCTGCCATCCTGTTTTGTGTGTTGTTGAATGGCTCACCAAATCTGCCCTTGGAGAGGAAGCAGGAGTGGGATCTATGGGGATCCCCTGGTCCCATCCCAGCTTTTGCTTCCCGGTACAAGGAACTCAAGGACTTCCAGTTCCAACCCGAAGGAGGAAACCATCACCTGTGTGGCTATAATATTTTAGCAAGGAGTGCATTTACAAAGCTCGGCTGAGACCCGGGAGGGAGGCTGAATTGCCTTGCCTTCCTCGCCTGCACAATGGGGCACCTTTGATCTGGTAGAGTTCTGGCAGTTGCCGACAGAGGCAAATCCTGGCTGTTGCCTTAGTTAGGAAAAGGAATCCAGTTGGAGGAGAAAGCGCTTTGCCTGCGATTGCTTGGAGAGAGGGAGGGATGTTCTGAGCGTAAAAATGGCCTGGATAACAGCAGAGGCAAGGATTGGAGTGCCAGGGTCCAAACGCTGGCTTGTGTTTTCCTTTCTGGCAGCGTGGGGAGTTTTTGTTCCTAGGGCTGACTGGTCCCCCATGGAGGTTTTTTTGGGGGGGGGGGTGTGAAAGGCACAATTCTGCAAAGTCTCACACTCGGTCTAGAAAGAATCACTTAGCAGGAGAGAGCAAGAAGGTGGAAGCAGAAGGAGGGAGGGGAATGGCATTCCTGTTCCTGCTTGCCTCCTCTCCCTTCGCCCCAACCCACCCCCCACCCCCGAAGCTCTGGGAGTTTCTGCATCAGTCATTGGGTTACCCAGAAATAAGCCAAAGTTTGGGTGCAGCTTACTGGGAACTCTTAAGTCAACTTGATGCCTGCGTGCCAGCCAGGGCCATCCAGGTGTGATAAACTAGATTAGTGTTTCTCAACCTGGGACATTTTGAGATGTATAAACTTCAACTCCTAGAATTCCACAGCTAGCACTCGATGCTGGGGTATCCTGGGAAATGAAGTCCACATGTCTTAAAATGGCCAAGGCTGAGAAAGCCTGGACGAGACAGAGCACAGAGGTGAGAGAGGAAAAAGGCTCCTGAAGATGTAGGATTCTCACTGCGGCTTCTCCATCCACGGCCCTTTGAAGCCCTCCAGAGGGGCTGCCAGATGTGCTCTGGAGGTGGTCTGGGCCTGCCTCTCTGCCCTGGAGCTGCGTGACCTCGCTTGGTCCTCCTTTCCCTTGCAGGGCCCCCTGACCCCTGGAGCCATGGAGATGCAGTCTTACTATGCCAAACTCCTGAGTGAGCTGAACGAGCAGCGGAAGAGGGACTTCTTTTGCGACTGCAGCATCATAGTGGAAGGGAGGATTTTCAAGGCCCACAAGAACATTCTCTTTGCCAACAGCGGCTACTTCCGAGCTCTGTTGATCCACTACATTCAGGACAGTGGCCGGCACAGCACAGCTTCCCTGGACATTGTGACCTCAGAGGCCTTCTCCATTATCCTGGACTTTCTTTATTCAGGTAAGCTGGACCTTTGTGGGGAAAATGTGATTGAGGTCATGTCCGCCGCCAGCTACTTGCAGATGACTGACGTGGTCAACTTCTGCAAGACGTACATCCGGTCGTCATTGGACATCTGCAGGAAGATCGAGCGAGAAGCTGCCTTCTACCAGGCGGACAGCAGGAGCCCCACTAGCTCTGCCCGCCAAGGCCCATCCTGCGGTGCCAAGGCCCAGGGCTCAGCCTCCGCTTCCTCTCTGCAGGACAAGGAAGGTGTCCCGGACTGCCCACAAGGGCCTCCTCCCTGTGGGGACTGCAGCAGCTTCCATCCTCACCTGGACCTCCTGGCCAGGGACCCTGCTGGCCGCGAGTCTCCGGACGACACCGGCTTCTTGGCACCCAAGGCGATTGAGCCAAAGGTCGAGTTTGATGTGGACGAGGTGGAAGTTGGGGAGCGGCTGCAGCAGTACCCCACTCCCTTGACGATCGAGCAGATGGAAGAGGGGCTTCACAGGGGGCAGGCCATGGACCTGGCCTGCAGCAGCTACCACATGAAGCAGGTTCTCGAAGCCTTGCTGCGCAACAGCGCCTCCCAAAGGAAAGACGAGGTGGTCCACCCTTTTGTGCGTGGCTTTGAGGGCCGGTCGGAAGATGCCGGCCTGCCCATGAGCTCCATGATGGACATTCACAGTGACTGGTATGGAGAGGACACAGGTAAGGCGAGTCTGAGGCAGCTTCTGTCCCTGCAGGGGGGTCGTTTTCTGCTCCGGTCGTTTCAAGGAGTTCCATTCCTGGGCAGAACTGAGGTAATAAGGTGCATCCAAATAGCTGGGTTTCCAAAGGAATGGATCTTCATTCCACAATCTGAAGCTTCTGGAGAGGTGTAGAATTCAACAGGTATTCAATAAAGGATGCCCTTGACGCAGGACCGTTCGTTTAGCGACTGAAGTTGCAACAGCACTGGAAAAAAGTGACTTGCAACCGATCCTCACACTTAATGACTCTCACAGCAGTCCCGGGGGGCTTTGGTCAGAATTCAGGGGCCACACAGGTGTGTATTGAACAGGCAGCTGCAGCATCCTGGCATTCTGGGGTTGCTGTTGGTGGCCTTCCCAGCCGGCCTCTGACACAATATGAATCCAGCCAGATGGTCAAAAGAAGCAGCATTCAGGGCAGGCTTTGGCGTGTCGCCCGTGGGGGCCAAATCGGGCAATTTGGAGCACGTCTTCATCCCGCTGCTACCGTTGGCTGCTGATATGCCACTAATGGCCTTCTGCAAGATGCTCTGGGGCAGAACGAAAGGCTGGGCTACACGTGGAGCAGCAGGCCAAAATAATGCAAAGCTGGAGAGGCGGAAGGCAGAATAGAGAGTGCCAGAGTTGGAAGAGACCCTTTGAGGTCAGTGGGTCCACCCTCTTGCTCAGTGCAGCTGACATCATTCCTGACAGATGGCTGCCCAGCTTCTGCTTGAATCCATCCAGGAAAAGGGTCATCCATTTATTTATTTTTTACTTACTTATTTAGCAAATGAAATAGCTCACAAAAAATGACTCCGGACAACTCCTGGCCATAGGTTATACCAGGGGTAGTCAACCTTGGCTCTTTTATGACTCGTGGACTTCAACTCCCAGAATTCCTGAGCCAGCTAAGCTGGCTCAGGAATTCTGGGAGTTGAAGTCCATGAGTCATAAAAGAGCCAAGGTTGACTACCCCTGGGCTATACCATCAAACTTCTCTTCCTCCTATGAGTTTTGTTTTTTAACATTCAAGCAGAATTTATCTTCCTGTAACCTAAGGCCATCATTCCATGCCCTAAAAGCTTGGGGGGGGGGAGAGATTTCTTTCTAACTTGTCATGTAGGGAGATTTGGCCAAGATATCCAGCCCAGGGAACGATCACATCCCATCGCTATTCTTTTTCCGTACGTGATCCAGACACCATTCCTGCTGAAACACAACATTGTGCCAAGGGCACTGCGCTTTCCTGGGCTCCTTCCATTCATTGCTTGGTTGCAACAGCTGCCACAGTGAAGTCTGCATATATATATATATTTTTTAAAAAAACAAACCTGTAGCAAGCAGAGAGCAGTGGAATTCTCTTCCCCCTCCCGAATGTTTGCACTGTTATTTTTAAGTCCCCTCTTTTGAAACTCGGACCCCCTTTGAAACAGTCCCCAATGCTGTTTCTCCCTCCCCCAAAGGTGATGTTCTCGTGGTGCCCATCAAGCTGCACAAGTGCCCGTTTTGCCCCTACACGGCAAAGCAGAAGGGCATCCTCAAGCGCCACATCCGGTCCCACACCGGCGAGAGGCCCTACCCCTGCGAAGTCTGCGGCAAGCGCTTTACGCGCCAGGAGCACCTCCGGAGCCACGCCTTGAGTGTAAGTGGCACGCCGGCCGCCCCCCCCTCCCCCGGGGAAGCCGTGCATCCCCATTGCTGCAGATGACCCATTTGTGGAAGTCAGGAGGTTTTGGAAAGGGGCTGGGCAGGACTTGGGCCGGTACAGACGAGAGGCAGAGTTGGGGGCATCAGCCACGTCGTTTGTTTGCTCGTGGTACAAATCTATATGGCTGCCCAACTCCACACACTGGTGACTCTGGGCAGCTCACAACATTAATACCCACAACATACAAACCTATTCCTCCCCCCACCCCCCAACCGTGGCAGCAGCAACGTAATCAAATCAGCCTTGCTCCATCTCCGTTCAGCAGTGTGGGGGCCAATGGTGTTTCTGGGGGAAGGATGTCCATAAGGAAGGGGCCACCCCCAAGAAGGCCCTTTTTCGTGGTCCCACCAGATAATTCCGCAACGGGCCCTGCCTTCCTGTCCTGGTGGGCCTGGTGGATGGAAGAGGGGCCATTAAAGGTGACCCTTCGAGTAGCCTGGCCCCAGGCCACACAGCGCCTTGAAGTGGATGACCAGCACCTTGAATTGGCAGCCAGGGTGGCTCTCTCAAAGGAGGCCACCCACGCACGAGTCCAGGCTTGTTCTGAAGGCTCTTCGGGGGCAGCCCCATGTAGAGTGCGTTACAGAAGCCCAAACGGGCAGTGACCAGGGCGTGGTTGTTTGTGAGAAGGAGATGTTGGTCCAGGAATGGGCCTAACCAGTGCACAATCCAAAGTTGTGCGCAAAGGCCCTCCTGGCCACAGCCGCCCCTGTTGCTGACCACCCGGCTTCTTCCTTGGGTCTCCAGGTCCATCGGTCCAGCAAGCCCATTGTCTGCAAAGGCTGCCGGCGAACATTCACCAGCAGCCTGACTCAAGGCTTGCGTCGCTTTGGCCTCTGCGACAGCTGCACGTGCGTCACCACCACGCAAGAGGATTCACTGCCCATCCACCTCCGCCTCATGGAGCCTTCCTCCGGAGGGCCGGGGAAGAGCGACCCGGACAACGAGTGGCCCATCTACGTCGAATCCGGGGACGAAAAAGATCCGCCCGAGGATGAGGAGGCCGACCCTGACCATGAGCAGGGCCTCCATCAAGAAGCACTGATGTAGCAGTACCGGGGGGGGGACAAAGGGGGGGCTGGGGTGCAGTTGGGAATCTCTTTTCCTTATTATGAATGGGTGGTCTTGCTGAGGGACTCACACGGTTACCTAAAATTGCATGAGGTTAGGGTTTTTTATATATATAAATGAAAGTAATTCTCTTCGGGTGACCACAGATGGACTCCCATCATTCCGAAAAGTCTTTTTCAATAGTCGTTGCTGTGCACGATTTATTTCAAAGGGGTCCAGGTTCAAGAGTGGGACCCCTTCGAAAGGTGGGGTGCCTTTTGCAACTGTGCGTCTCTGCTCACCTGGTGCGGCCTCTCTCTTTCCTCCTTGCTGCTGCTTTTTCCTTGAGATACCCTTTGGATCCAGAAAAGATTGGGGGGGACAAGTTTCCCTCCCTCCCTCGTTATTCTGATCTTTAATCCTAACTTAGAAATGCAGAACACCAACTTAAATGGGCGCTTCTGCTCTGCCTCAAGTCAGGTGCAGATAAAAAGTTTACAAATCTCTGGAATAACAACCTTGGGAATTGCAGCGCACCAGGCACTGACGCGCTTTGTGCTTGAACCAAAAGGGGCCCTTCTGTCTTGTGCTGTGTGTCCCTGGCAAGGCTTCACGGCGGGACTTGCTGATGGTGGAGCAGAAAGCCTGAAGTTCGTTTCTCAGCATCTCCAACTGAAATGCCAAGATATTTTGCTGCTTGACTATTGCCTTCATTTACTGGGCCCAAAGCCGACGGGTGCTGTGGCTGGTCCCGTGCCCGCAGTGCAAGCTACCACGGATGAGATACTGCTTGTTGACCAGGGCCTTTAAAACAACCAGCTGAAATGATGTAGTTCATACCTCTAAGGAAGAGAGGAAGAAATAGGAGAGGGAAGCTGATTGTACTCCGGAGCCCTAGGTGGGGACCGGCGGCCTCAGGTGCCGTTGAGTAGAGCTCCAGCATCTTCACTGGTGGCTGAGCTGGGACCTCTGGTGCTCCCCAGCAAAGGGCCTGGAACGAGCCTGTCAGGCCAAAGTTAATAGAACTCCACTTTCCACTTGTGCATTGCAAAGGCAATGAAGGTTTCTGGGAATGTCCGCATTCTGGACTTGGTGGGTGGGGGAAATTGGCCCCTTGCGGGATCCCCCTTCTGGTGGTGTTTGTATTGTGAACACTGAGTCAGCAATGAGCCATAATTCTTCAGTTTTTTGCCCCACTTCAGTCCAGGATGCCTCTAGTTCAGGGGTAGGCAACCTTGGCTCTTTTATGACTCGTGGACTTCAACTCCCAGAATTCCTGAGCCAGCATAGCTGGCTCAGGAATTCTGGGAGTTGAAGTCCACGAGTCATAAAAGAGCCAAGGTTGCTTACCCCTGCTCTAGTTGCACAGATACACGGTAATATGGGTGGATTGTGATGGTCTCTGTATTTGTATCGTCTTACAAGTTTGTCTTGAGTATGTTCCATGTTTTAAAAAAAATAGTTTCAACTTTGCTTTATTCCTGTTGATGGTGTACACTAGGGATTTGGTTTCCTACGGAATTGAGATTACTCAATTTATGTCCTCGGGTTGAATTTCTAGAGGCTATTTAAACAAGCCGGGGAACTATCAAAGCCCATTGGATGTAACAGAACAAAGCTACCGAAAGAAGTCAATGAAAATCAAAGTCTAAAATTGTATGCGGTGGTTTGTAGCTCCCTTATTCAGAATAAATTCACCTTCTCCATCCTGGTGTCAACCTTACCAGGTAAACCAGAAAGGAAACACAACGGATAAGTTGATTCTTCTTTATTGTAAAGTTACATTAATAGAACCTTGCAAGTTTGAAAGTACAATTCTGCCATCACCTTTACTGTCTGAGAAACTGGGGAGGGTCTCTCTTCAGCCTCTCCCCCCCCATGCAGCTGTGGACTAAGCTGTCTCTTATCTGGCAGTTCTCCGGGCAGCCTCTCTTCCTGTCTCCCAAGGCGTGTCCCACATGTTAGTACACCTGGTGACCTTCCCAGTGTGCTGGCCCAGCTCCCTCCCTGGCTGGTACCAACTAGAAATTGTGGAGATCAGTCTGACACGTCTGAAGAACAGCAACTCAGACAGCAGAGAGGCCTGATTTCTAGTTCTCCCTAAGACATGGAAGGCAGCATGGGCCAATCACACCCTCTGCAAAAGCTGGCTAAAAAAGAAAACCTGATTACGGTATACTTGCTCTTTAAAAATAGAATGGTCCCTCCGTTCTGTGATTCGTGAGTCTTGCTGGAGACACTGCAGGAGGGGAGGCTGCGACGGTGGTTAAGTGTGAAAAATGGTAATGTCACTTTTTTCAGTGCCATTGTAACTTCAAACAAGACATGAACTATTGTAAGTCGAGGACTATCTGTATACATGGGATTAAAAAGCATTTGGAAGAGTGCACGGTTGGTAGTTCAATCTAGGAGTGTTCAGTGTGCATAGCAATTGAACAAAAGTGAACTAAGGTGTGCGCGAAGTAGGGCAAACAAAACAAGCATGCCGTTTCTCTTCTTTCCCAAATGAACCGGACTGAATCGGCCCTCAGATCTTTATGAAAGGCACAACGGTGTTGTATCTGCCATCTTCCTCGGCAGCCCTGCCAGAGAGAGCAGCTCTTGTCCAGGGAATCCTTTTGCACTGAAGAAGAGCAGAAGAGCAAAAGGAGCCCCATCACAGGTTCTTGGGTGTATCTTGAGCCAGTATGTGAGTGTGGGAACAGCAGTGATGCACAATAGTTGCCCTTCAAGGTGAGCTGGACCAGAGCCAGCTGTTTCTCAATGAGGACTTGTAGATTAGGCAGTCTATGGCAATCTTGTCAGAACCCTATGCTGGGTCAGCCCTCCTTTGGCAGAGGTGAAACTTCCTCTCAGCAAATAAGCCCCCCTTGCCCCCCCCCACGTATTTGATTGGGAGGCTCTTTCGCCGCGGGCCAGCTGGGTAATACTTGCGGGGGCTCCGGAGGACTAAAAGACGGCCCGGGGGGGGGGGGAAGCCGAGGTCGGAGCAGCTCCGGGCTGGAGCGGCGGCCGAGGAGGCAGCTGCCCTGGAAGTCCGGACGCCCTTCTCTGCACCGGGCAGCGGGGGCCCGAATGGCCTCCGGGGCTGTCTAGAAAAGGCCTGGAAGAGATCGCGCACAAACGCTTTGGCTCACCCCGGGGCCGGCCAGATGCCGCGGGCATTTTTCTCTCCGGGAGCCGCAGGCGCGCCCGGCCTCTGGCCATCCGTTTTTCGCAGAGATTTGCGCCGCCCGGAAGAGCCCCGGCCCGTTATTCGGCCGCCCTCGACCTCCCCGAGCTCGGCCCGGCCGCTCGCGCTTGGTCAGAGGCGACGGGAGCCGGACCGCCCCCCCCCCGGCTCGTCCCAGCCCCGGCCGGGCATCAGCCTCCTCCGACCCGCTCGCCCGCATCAGGCCGGGGGGCGCAGCAAAGGCCGGGGGGCGCGAGAACGGCGGGCGGCCCGGAGTCCCCCGGGCGTGGGAAGCTCCCGCCCGGCGGGGGAGGCCAGGGCGCCGGAGGGCGTTCCGGGGGC
>NW_015386428.1:955844-976734 GCF_001527695.2 Protobothrops mucrosquamatus
GGGCGGGCGGTTGGGCGTCCTCAGGCGGTGCGTCGCCCTGCGGCCCCGGGCGGGCGCGGCTCAGGAGCGTCCTCAGTGGCCGCGCTGGCCGTCCTCGGAGCGCACCTGAAGGGCGGGGACCCTCCAGCCCCCCGGCGCTTGGCGCTGCCCTTCCCGGCGCCGAGCAAATGGCGGTTTGGGCGCCGCGTCCCTCTGCCCGCCAAGGCGCTTCGGCCCCCGCCGGACGAGCCGCTCTCGGAGCGCCGTGGCGCGCATTCCGGGCAACCCGCCGGCGGGGCCCTCCGGCCTGCGAGGAAAGAGCGGAGCGGCGGGAAGTGCGCCCTCCCCCCGGCCCAGCCTTCAAGGCGCAGGCCGGAGATGCCGCCCGGCTCGCGTCAGCGAGGGACGCTCAGCCTCCGTTGACCTAAGCGGGCTAACCGCGGTCTTCATCGCCGGAGGCTTCTGCCGCCCTGAGGGAACCCGCCGGCCTCGGCGGAGAGATTCGCCCAGCGCGAGTCCACCTGAGCAGCAGCTGCTCGGAACGGCCAGAAGCCTCGGCGGGGAAGGCTGGCTTGGGCGGGCTGGCACGAGGTCCCGAGGCCCTTCAGCAGCCTCCAGAACTCCGGCTCTCCCTGGTCCCCAGAAAAGGCCTGGGGAGGCTGGAAAGAGGGGAAGATGCAAGCAGCCAAAATCACAGCAATCAAGAATAACACACACACACACACACACACACACACACACTCATAGTATGCCAGTTCAGAATGAATGTGTGGCTGCTAGTCAATCCTCCAGATCTAAGAAGTGCCAGATTCCAAGGAAAGGCACAAACAGTTTGCACAGCACCCCAAGCCAAGTTTGTGTAAACTACCCATCAGTGTTGCCTTCTAACCAAGACTGAAGCCTCGCCATCTGATCAGAACTTGGTTGGTGGCGCTTTGAGTTTTGCACAGGCCACATCACGTAACCTATTTATATTTCTCTATAAGATTATCAACTGCCTCCATTCTGCAAGTCTTCCTTATAAAGTCCAGTTTGGACAACGGGCTGAGTTGAGGACAGATCACCTGGGAAGCATCAAAGCTTGGCTAAAATGCAGCAAACAACTGGGGAAGAAGATGACATGTGGCTAGCCAAGCTTTGGGGGTTAGTTTGTTGTGTCAGTGTGGCCCCTGATTAAACAGGCTGGCTGCAAAACAAAAATAGGTCTGCACGGGAAATTTTTTGCTGAAGAATAGACTGTACTGTACTCGACTAGAATAGAATAGAGTATCCCACACTAGAACAGAAGAGAAAAGGTTTCCACATGTAACAACAGCTGGCCACGTATGATGTTATGAGGGGTGTGAGGCAGATTGAGGATTCTTTTCCTTCCACAGTTGCAAACTTCCTGATAGTTACATCAGCTGACTTAACTGCAGTACTGTGTATGGCTGAAGTGACGGATTCTTTAAATGTGTGGTATGGATGGGGGGTGGGTGGGGGGGCTGCACACTGTAAATTTCTGCTGCGAATGTTGAGAGCAACTGGCCCAGAGATTCTCCTGAGGATGAAGCTCTGAGGGACTGCTTGTATCAAATTCTGCTCTATTTGGCAGGATAACAGAAACTATTGGGGTGCCTGTGTGAAACTCACTGGTTAAAAGGGGACATAGAAATTGGTTTCCTGTTGAAGAGCTGCTACTTGTGTACTACTGCCTAAAGCTCTAAAGTCCTGGCTGTGTTCCCGAGCCCCCCCCCCCCCCCCCGGTCATTGAATGCGCTAAGGGCCCAGCATCCTGGCCTTACCATTAACTGGCTAACTATCTTGGCTGCTTATTTCTGATGTTTTTTATTGTTTTTAAAATACTTTTTTTTATTTAATTGTTTTTATACTCTTGGGATTATAGGTCACCCAGAGTCATTGACTGAGATGGGCACTACCCAATTAGCTCTTGAATGAATGAATGAATGAATAAATGAATGAATGAGTGAGTGAGTGAATGAATGAATGAACGAATGAATGAATGAACGTGTATCTCTCTCTGTCCCAAGGTCTGAAAATAGCTTCCTGCTGTTGTTGACCGAAAGCATTGCAGCCGCTGTGGGCACATAAAAATACTCTGTGCTCTTTTGCAGCATAAACCCTGCCCGGTTTCAGGATGGAGATTTCTTCCCATCAGTCCCACCTCCTGCAGCAGTTAAACGAGCAGCGGCAGCAGGACCTCTTCTGCGACTGCAGCATCCTGGTGGAGGGGAAGGTCTTCAGAGCCCACCGCAATGTGCTCTTTGCCAGCAGCGGCTACTTCAAGATGCTCCTCTCCCAGTGCTCCAAGGAGGCTGGCCAGCCCACCACGGCCACTTTCCAGGCCTTTTCCCCGGAGACCTTCTCGGTGATTCTGGATTTTGTGTATTCGGGCAAACTCTCCCTCACCGGCCAGAACGTGATCGAGGTGATGTCGGCCGCCAGCTTCCTTCAGATGACCGACGTCATCAGCGTCTGCAAGACCTTCATCAAGTCCTCCCTGGACATCAGTGAGAAGGAGAAGGACCGCTATTTCAGCCTCTCGGACAAGGAGGTCAGCTCCAACGGGGTGGAGCGCTTGTGCTTGTACAGTGCCGGCTGGAGAGCGGAGTCCAGCCCCCCCCACTCCCACCTGAGCCCCGACCGAGGGACGTGCATGATCAACAGCAACTCTTGGACGAATTTCAGCTACTACCCATCCACCCCGAGAGCCACCCAGCCCCTCTCCAAACATGACCAAAGACAGGAACCCCTGAAGAAAAGCCGGCATCTGGGGCTGGCCCAGCCTGCGGACGGGCCCCCCTACAAAGCGAACAAGCTGGAAGACCGGGCTGCTGAACAGGCGAGCCACTCTGCTCCGTCTGAAGAAGACCTCCAGGTGGATTCGGAAGGGGATTCCTGTCCTGCCGGCTACCAGTACGGGCAGGGTGCGGATGCGAGAGGGCTGGCTGTGCCTCAGCATGAGCACGAATCGCCCCACCCCGCCAGCAAGTCCAAGTCTTCCAAAGGCGAAGAGCAGTACCCCAGCATGCCCTCCGTCTTGGGGGTCATGGGGAACTGGGCTGAGGGTAAGAGCCTTGGCGCTCCATTCCCTGCCCTACCCGGGCAGAAGCTCAGTCGGGTGGGAAGCTAAAGACAGGCAGACGTGGGTGCCTCCGAATTGCTAGTTCTTGTGGAGGTGAAGGTTCCAGGTGACGCGCCGTGAATGTTTGCTGAGTGCAGTGCAGGACTTGGTAGATTCTGGAAACGGAGCTCTTTAGCAGAGATTTCAATCCAAAGTCGTCTTTTTGCTCTCTTAGCTTAAGGGGAATGTGGTGGTGGGTGCCGATGCAGGGCACAGCGTGAAGCCCATCCTGCTGGAGCCGGCTCCAGGAGATTGTGAGCTGGTGCAGCAACATGTCAGCCCTCCTGGTAAATCAGGCAGGAAATGGGACCAATGAGCTAATTCTAGTTTATTCTAAAGGTATATTAAGGGAGTCTTGCAAGTCTGAAACTTCCTAATGCCACTTTTAGCTGCCTGATCCATTAGGGTGGGTCCTTCCTAAGTTTCCTCCTCTGAAGGTTAAGCCACTGGGGGCTCCCCCTGCTCTTCTCTGCTCCTTCCCTCGGCAGCATCTCTTTCCTTTGTCCCCCGAGGTCATTCCCAAATCCTATTTTGTACCGCCAGCCCAAGACCGTTTGCTGCCAGAAGCAGATCCTCCAATGTCCTCCCCCACCGTTATTAGAAAATGCTGTTTGACTGAAACACACGATTCTGCTTTCTTTGATCCTCTGCTCAAGTTGACCAGATGTTGCATCCAGCTGCACAGCCGGGTAATCCATTGAATGTGTCCTAACTGCTTTTCATGTTCTAAATGAGCTATTCACAATTCACAGTTTATTTTATTTAGGAGAAGTAAACTCTAGGAGTTGTATCTTCCCCAGCTGAGTGCCTGCCAACTGTCTTGGGCAGCCTTGCTCCTTAAAACACAGATGGTGGGAATTATAGTCTGTACACAGCTAGAAGGGATCGGTGGGAGAAGAGCGACTTGCCCTGAATGGGGTTTTGTATAAACTTAAGTATTCAGTCACATAGTTCAGTTTGGTTGACTCGTCTGGCATCATTCAAGGTTGCCATCAGTTTCTCCCTGCAATCTCTAACTTGCAGAGCAGGATAATTGGCGAACATTTTTTAAAAGTATACATTACAGGTGTCTCCTTGGCTGACATAAGCCTTCATTCATTCATTCATTCATTCATTCATTCATTCATTCATTCTGTTGAAAGAAAAATCTTCATCAGGGTCCAGTCCAAGCCGGGAATAAACAAAATGGAGACTGCTTTAGAAAGACAGTTGTTTATTGAAGAGCAGAACCACAAGACATGAGGCTCTGGAGCAGCTGACTACATGCACCTGGGAGTGGTGGGTTTTTATACCTTCTTGGGCTTTTGAGGGTTTTTCCTGTTCCTGTGGCATGAACTTTGACCTGAACTTCAGTGTGCCTTTCTGGTATTCTGATGGTGGTGCCAAAATGGAGCTAGCTGGAGATCCTTATGCAACCCCTGAGCCTTGGGGGGCCGGCCGATAGAGCAGAGGAGACCGAAGGGAAGGGCTGGACTCTCACCGGTTGCAGGGAGCACCTTGTGCAGAAACCGTCGGCAGGCTGAAGCTCCAAGAATTAAAGCCGAGCTCCTTCTGAGTTTGCTTAAAAGAATTTTCCTTTCCTTCCTCCATATTCATTTCTTGTATGTATAACCACCCTTTAACCAAAAATAGGTTTCAGAGTTAACAAAAACCTAAGCACATCATGTTTGGTCCGATCAACAAAGGGGGGAGAAGCAACACAGACCATTTTCTGTCCAAATCTGTCTCCTTCACCCAACAGTGGAAAAAAGCTGCTGGTGCCAGAGGCTGAATTTGGCCCTGAGAGGGACAGGAACTGGCCTCTGGGAACAAAATTTCCAAAGCAGAGTTTGGAATGTTTCAGCATTGCATCATGAAGGAGCCAAGGATCAAAGTGAGCATCTGTAAAAAAGCTGCTGAATCCCGGCTAGTAAACCTGAAGGCTGTGCATCGCTGGAAAAGCGACTCTTGGGGAGACTCTGGGCTGGGCTATTCCAGGTGGTCCCTGACTTACGACTGTAATTGAGCCCAGAATTATAGTTGGAAGTTCGTACCCATCATTATTAAGCAGGTCATCACGTGACTGCACCTGAATTTTACCACCTTTGTTGTGATTAAGCAAACCGCTGGTTCATAATGGGCCGGTTTTGCCAGAAACAGGAAATAAACACCTATTTCCAGCAAAAAATGTTGTAAATTGTGACAATGGGGTGCTGCAAACAGCTGTAAAGGTGTGCAGGTTGCCAAATGCCCAAAATGCAGTCACAGGCTAAGGGTGGGGCAGCCATCGGAATTTTGAATTTGGGCTGTAAATGGCCGCAGAGAAGTCCATCGTTAATTCTGAACGGCTGCTAAGCAACTAGTCGTAAATTGAGGACCATCTGCACTTTCCAGCAGAATCTGTTGCAAGTTCTCATTGCTCACTTGAACAGAATTGAGCCACATAAGCACATAAAGACCAGCCACTTTGCCTGCTTTTAGACCAGGGTTTCTCAACCGTGGCAACTTTTAAGACGTGTGGACATCAACTCCCAAAGTTTCTGGCTGAGCAATCATGGGAGTTGAAGTCCACAGGTGTTAACAGTTGCCAAGGCTGCAAAATGCTGTTTTATGCTCCTTCCAAGGTCATTGGATGACTAGTAATTCCACGTAGACCAGTCGGGGTCCGTCTGGAGGGTTTTGCAGCTGAAGGGGGTGCTTTGTATTTCAGAGGACCTGCCTCGGATGAGGTTCAAATGCCCCTTCTGCACCCACGTGGTGAAACGGAAGGCAGACCTGAAGCGACACCTCCGCTGCCACACAGGAGAGCGGCCGTACCCTTGCGAAGCCTGCGGGAAAAGGTTCAGCCGGCTGGATCACTTGAGCAGCCACTTTCGGACGGTAAACTTTTTTTTTTTTTTTTGATGTTTTGCCTTAAGACGGTACCTTCACACACAGATAGACACACGACTAGGAGTTCTGGGAGTTGTAGTGAAACACCGGATGGTCAAAGCAAAGCCTGCATTGTAGAGAACCACCTGGCTTCTGAGGCTGAGGCAAGGTGGGCCTTAAGGCCCCGGGGGAGCCTCTGCTCAGCACGGGGGACTTTGGCCGAGAGAATTATGTAATTATATACAAAATTGTACAAGAGCGTTACCCTGTAATAACTTCACTTTGCAAGTAAGAAGTTAATTTGTTTTAATCTTCATCACTTCTTTGCTAAAGAGAGAGAGAGAGAAGTCCTTCTTATCCTGAAATTTAGGTTTATCTTGACTCGACCTTGACTCCTGCTGACATCATAAACAACTTCATAGAGTTTTCTGCCAGGCCACAGAGCAGTCAGTGGTTCAGTGCTGCTGCCACCTGAGATTTGTTTTTTTTACCTCCCATCGTATTCAAACACTAATGATGTCCAGCTCTTACAAAGTCTTTTCTAGATTAAATCGATTTAACTTAGGTCTAAATTTAACTTAGCAATTCTCTCAGTAAGGAGAGTGTTACTTGCTATTGCCAAACAATTCAATGTCCATGTAAGCACTTTCTGCTAATGTCCCCTCCCTCCCATCACTGCAGATCCATCAAGCTTGCAAGCCCATCTGCAGAAAATGCAAGCGCCATGTCACCGAAATGACGGGCCAGGTGGTCCAGGAAGGGACCAGACGCTACAGACTTTGCAACGAATGCCTCTCCGAAGCCGGGATCGACAGCATCCGCATTGACTTGGACACAGAACCGCCCCCGGAGTTCCCTCTGGAAGAGGACAAAGACTCCAACTGGAATTACAGCGAAGACAACAGATCCGACGTGGAGATTGTAGAGGACGGCTCGTCTGATCTGGTTATCCAGCAAGTGGATGACAGTGACGAGGAAGCCGAGGAAAAAGATGTAAAGCCCAACATTAGGTAGGTATGGAGGACTGATCGGTCGTAGAGTCTCCCCCCATCTTCCTGTTGCGTCATCTCATTCCTTGTCTTGACCGTTGACGCCCAGCCTGCCTACCTGCCGGCCCAGGGTTCAAATGCACTCTGCTCTGAAGGCTTTCCCTGGTTTGGGGTCAACTGCATGCAGTGACTGACGGACATGCCATTGTCTCTCTTCTGAATTTAGCTACTCCCAAGTATCACTATTTTATTGCATAAGGAGGCCTCCGTTTGAAGATGGCGCGATGTATGAACAATTATTTGCAAACGGTGACCGTGATAACTTTTGATAATATAAAATTATCCTCTTAATCCTTTTACAGAATTGGGAAGCCCTTCAAAATAAAAGTGAACTTCATAGTAATTCAGTTACTGAATTAAATTTTTGCACGTATAAGAGTTTGGTTTAACTATAAACACAAATATGGAAGGTTTAGCAGTGCTCCAGCCTGTACTCGGCCAAGGACAGTAACCTCAGCTATGTGTTATCTTAGAAAGACGGCCAGTAGATCCAAAGGAATGTAAGTGGACAATTCATAATCCTTCAGCAAGCATGCGCCTTCTCCAAACCATCGTTTGTGTATTAAAAACAGTAAGTTTTCAAAACCAGTTTTTGATTCCCAAATCTGTTTTCGGTGAACCCTCTTGGCAGGCCTTGCACCTGGTAGAACAAGTGAGACTTTTCAAATCCAGCACTGGAACACACAGGTGGGACTGCAGCTTTTCCTCATGATGCATCTGTTCACACGTTGACTTCCTTGACTTTATGGAAATGTTACACTGCACCAAACATGCGAGGTTGTGAGAGGTAATATAACCTGTATTTTCTCATTTAGCCCAACACCCTGGTGTTTCCTTCAGTGGGGAAGGAAGTCCTGAGATCCTGATCTAGTTGCTATTTATAGTAAAATACTATACTTGTAGCATTAAGACAGCTTCCTGATTGACAAAACACCTTTCACTGGCACAGGGTGGCAAAACCCCCGAAATCCCCCAGGCCAGTGACATTTGTCAAGTGGGCAGATGCAGTACCTCTTGGCTTCTACGACAGTCAAATATTTTGTCATACTGCTTGTTTACGCAAAGTGAACATATTTTGAATACATTTAAAATATTTACATCCCATCCAAGATAGTTGTGGGCCAGTCGTTCTCTTCCCTTCTGTGGCAAGCATGGCCTCCCCCTCACACCCCACGCGAGATTACTTTTGAGTTCTACCTCCCTGACTACAGTTAGTCCTCGACTTACAACCATTTGTTATGACTGCCGCGGCGTCTGAGGGCTTGGCAACCGGCATGTATTTAGGACAGTTACAGCATCCTGGGGTCCTGGAATCACCATTCCCAGCCTCCCCAGCCAGCTTCCCACAAGCAAAGCCAGTGGGGGAAGACGGATTTGCTTAACAACTGCAGCGATTCACATAATTGTGGCAAAAAGGCTTAGAAAAATCAGGCAAGACTAACTTAACAACTCTGTCGCTTAGCAATGGAAATTCTGGTCCCAACTGTGACTGCAAGTTGAGGACTATCTGCATTTTTGCCCAGCAGACTCCTTTGATTTTTGGCCCGCAGAGACTAACATGGCTCTCCTCCATGCCAGCGTCGTCCCCAGTTCGGGTCTGAGCCTGGTGCCAAAGCCGACGAAGAACACCAGACACGAGGAGCACGCTTTGTTTCCTCTTACTGGATGTATTCCCCAAGGGGGAAATGGAGGAATTAAATTAAAACAAGAAAAAAAATAATCCTAGTTCATTTCCATCACGCATCTTGTCATGAAACAGCTAACAATTTCATCTCTGGCTTTCACTGCCAAGTTAGTCTAATTATCTCCTCAATGGCTGCTGCCTGAATCTGCATCCAGAGCTTCTCCTGGCCGACTGGCTTCTGGGCTCCTCCTGAAAATGACTCCTGTTGCTCAACGGGCTGGATGCAGAGGGATCGTCCAGCAGACAGACCACCTTTCTTTAAATATCGATTATGACAAAAACTTCTGGTTTTCCTTCTTCCTGGACCTGCATGGCTGAATACGTGATTGCTTTGACTTCTGTCCCCTGAGATGAACAAGCAAAGGGAAAACAGTAAATAACTTGCTAATTCAACAAACCATGCTTAACCATGGCTTATTCAGGCAGAATTCAAACATCCTTGTCAAGAGCAGAGAACAGAAATCAGATGTGAACATTTGAGCAACAGCGTCTCTTTGCGCTGAAACAAGGGAAGAGCCAAACTGGAGGCAGGGACTGTACGCTCACTTGCTTCTTCTAGTCAGAATGAAAATAAATGGTTTCTGTATGTATAAATCATGCCAAGCCATACTATTAAGTGTTGTGGCTTGCAATGCATGGATCATTTAACTGTGGTTATGTGGACCTAAACAAGTGTGGCTTATTTAGTAAATCATGGTTAAATGAGCTATGACTTAGAAATGCAAGGATCGTTTTCCTGCAACGCAGAAAGATGCTCAACCAAGCCAGATCTGACTCTGATTCACAAGAACTACGGTATGTTAAAGCTCGTTAGAAAATACCTGGGGATGCTTCTGCAAAGAGAACTCTTCTCCCCACCTTGAAAATAAAAGAAAGCGATCATTAGATTACCAGAGTAAAGCATTTTTTAAAAAGCCATCACCAGAGGGGGAAGCCACCTGGGTCATTTTAAAGCAGGGGTCCCCAACCTGTGGGCCGTGGCCCACTACTGGGCCATGGCCTATTTGCAACCAGGCTGTGTGAGTGGCAGGCCGGCACACGGGCGCAGCTTTTGTGCAAGCAGGAGGCTCACACCCCCACTCACACCAGTGAATGAAGCTGTGCGGGCTTGCACACCTGGCCCTCACACAAAACCATCCCCTCCCCCCCCATGCCTGGTCACCAATCCGAAAAGGTTGGGGAATGCTGATTTAAAGGCAGACAAATTTGATCACAATGGCGTGCATTTCCTTTCCCAAAAGTTCATGAGAAATCATAGTGAAGAAACCTGGCAGAGATGACACTTAGTAACCATCTTTGCAGAATCTTAGTAGACTCTGCAGAATCTTCCATGAAAGTCTTTAGTTTTTAGAATTTCGACTCCTCTACTTTAAACTGGGTAATTTCACGTACCCAATAGAGCGTATCTTGAAACGTATTCGGTCAATGTGAAGCACTTTCACTTCCTATAAACAGGGAGGAATTTAACCTTAGTACGAAATGTATACATCTTCACACACCTCCAGTAGCATCTTCAAGTACCAGGATTCTTAATCCAAGCAGAACAGTTGCCCACTCTCTACATACATCAGGACAGACCTAAAGCAGTAACTTCTTAGAAACGACAAATGGATATTCTAGTCTGCTCCAGCATCTCAAGCAGCCCATATAATCTAGTTAATCTGTAAAAAATCCCTGATTCACAAGTAGAATGCAACTAACGGGACCTTAATAAAATACGTTCCTGCTCCTCGTTAGATTTTCTCAATGGCTAGTTGCAGTCTTATGATCCTCCTCAGTGTCGTAAGATTGGATGAATTCAATAGATCAACAGGATCATCGCAAAGAGCCAGCGTCCCTATTTCTTAAGATGAAAAATAGTAAATACTCACTCTGGGTATGAAAAACTCTTCAGCGCTGAATTTATAGAGCCACTCATTGAGGAAATGAAAGAGAAGAGAGAGCATATCGTGTCCTATGGAAAAATATATTAGAAACCTCAGGTGGATTTTCAAAGCAGAAATTTCTCCTCCCTGCCCAAACATATCTGATTACTACCCTAAACAGTTTTAGGCTGGGCAAAGGATATGAAAGGTGATGTTTGTGTGAACCACACTGAGAGGGCTCATCATTTTCCTGCACATTCTTAACTATGCTAAAACTGCTTTTTCTGCTCGTTGTCTTAAATTGAATGCAAAGAAAATTAATTTTTTTGCCTACCTGCAAGAATCGACAATTATGCTTACAAGTCTTTTACAACTTTTGGGTGGAAGTAATGTTTTCCCCCTGCCTGGGTTTTCTGGTGGGCAGAGAAGGACTAAGGAATTGATCTTACATCCAATGTTTTCCTTGGGGCCATTTGAGAACTGATTCATAGACAATATAATAAAAGCAGGTCCATATATTTAATCAATACATTCATGCACTGACAGATCTTCATCTAATACTTTGCTCTTTAAAAACGCTCATGGAGTTCAAGGCAGCCTTCTTAAAAGTTGTTCCTGCCTGTAGATGTGGGCAAAAACCTCTGGGTAATGCCTGCTTAGAACAGCCGGGCTTCAAAAGCGCTTTCTTACCTTCCGCTTCCACCTCTACAGTGTCAAGAGGTTCAACGGTCTCCGTGTCTGTCATATACCCAAACATGGCCATAGCACATTGTTCAAACGCCTCTTCCAAGGTATCACCCCAGGCATGCAACCTACAAATTGATCAGAATTAATTCTGTTTGGTAGGATGGTCCTAGCATCAGAATAAAATATACAGATGAGAAATCTGAAGACCAGAGTATCAGAAAGGACAATTCAATGGATTTATAGGATAAATAGTAAATGATTTAAACTTTGAGGTCTCGAATAGAAAATAAATAGTTTCCCTTTTAATTCTGTGGCTTTTATTCAATGTGCTAACAATAACCTCTACAATGACTTGCTCTTTAGAAAAACCTTTGTTTTCATTCACTCTTCTTCCCAGTCTGCAGAGGAATCTTTTAGAATAAATTATGTGATCTTCCAACAGGTACAAACTCATACATTGGATTTAAGCTAGAAGGTTTTGGGGAAGACATGTATCTTAGGGACTTAACTCCTGTTTTCCAGATAGGGAGACCATATTTGTTTCCTCCCCTTTACAGACAGAATTGGAGACTGGAGAAGCTTCCAATCTGGAGAATCATTATCAGTTGAGTTGCCTTCCCCAAGCATAATTTTTGTAAGCCATTATTTCCTGACTAACCCCTAACAACCCAGTCACAAATTTGCTAAGCTGTAATAGAATCAATTTTAATTAATTTAATGGACTCAAATTAAGTCCCTTAAATTAATTAAATCTAATTAAACACACTAAACCAAGATAAAATAATTTTAATACAACATGGGAATTTGGACAAGTATGGAACAAGATGAATAAGTAACCTAACATGGAACAATGCTTTGTAGACAGAGTTAAGATGCTAGTCTAGCATATCCAGAATAAAATAAGATTAGATTTACTAATGAGGAATTATGACATGAAAAAACTCTTTCCTGAAGACTAGCGAAAGAATGGACATTGTATAACTTAGCCCTCCCCCTTCCATTTATTAGATTATACACTTAGGTAAAAATACTCACTGCACATCAGCTGTGTGATCCAGATCTAAATGTGGTTTAAAATATATATAAATTCAATTAGTCAAAGTAAAATCCACAAAAAACACAGTAAGGCCTGAAGCTCAAGGAGTCACAGGTTTTGATTTGCTAGTGAAAAAATAATCATCTCAAATTCAAAATCTCAACATTTTTTTTCCAGATTGGGAAATAGAAAACCTATTGATTTAGCCGTGCTAGAAGTATAGTTGAGCAAAACCTCCCCAAGGACGGCTGGAGGCTGCGCACTCACTGAATTACGGAGAATAAACTTATGATTGAAGAATTGAACGAGGAAAGGGCCGCTTGGCTCTCCTCTGCCCTCCGCCCGAAGACAACGCACTTGGCTCGGCTTCTCTCCGCCCAGCCATCCTGGTTCTCGTTCCCACCTGCGATAAATGCGGGAATCGCCCTTCTCGCGTTCCCCGGGCGGCTGTTCCTCCCCCCGCAGCTCCCGAGCGAGGAAACCCCGGACCAGGCGAGGAAGGGAGACCCCCGCCCGCCCGGGGCGACGGGCCGCACTCACACGCGTACTTCCTCTGGATGGCGGGGTAGCGGCCTTTCACCGCCCGTTGCGCCGCCGTCAGGCCGTAGTCCCTCTCGCCGCCGTCCTCCTCCGCCATGGCGCCCGGGGGACAGCCGCGCTCGGAGACCCGGAAGGCGCCGGAGCCGTTCGGGGCGCTTCCGCAGAGGTCCGACTCCGCCCCGAAACCCTCTCGGGGGCCTCTAGGACAGCGGTAGGCCACCTTGGCTCTTTTAGGACTCGTGGACTTCAACTCCCAGAATTCCTGAGCCAGCCACGCTGAGGGGAAAGGGAGAGGTTTCCATGTTTAGCCATGGCTGACTCAGGAATTCTGGGAGTTGAAGTCCACGAGTCCTAAAAGAGCCAAGGTGGCCCACCCCTGCCCTAGAAAAAGGCGAGGAAGCGGTCCTCCTTTTGGCAACTTTACCTGCTGGATTTGTGCCTGACCGGCTGCCCCGAAAGGGGAGGAAAAAAAACCCCACCTTCCTCCTCCTCCGAGTAAATGACGGAATGATTGACAACTGTGAGGGCGACCAAAGGGGGGGAAGAAGGAGGAGGAGGTCCTTCCCCGGAGCAGCCCACCCAGCCCGGACCCCCCCACACCCCTCCCGAAAATGGCGGCTCAGGCGGAGGGAGGGGGAGGAAGCAGCGGCAGGGGGCTCGCTCGTTCGCGCGCGCGCGGCCTTTCCTGCCCCGCCCCCTCCCGCCATTCCCGCGCTCGTGATTCGTGGAGGAGGCCGCGGCCGTGAGGGTCTGCGATTGGCTGCCGTTGGCGCGAACGCGGCGCGCGCGGTGCCGCTCTGAGGCGACGGGCGAACGAGGGGGGGGCGAGGGACAGGCGGCGGCCTCGCCAAACCATAGAGGCGTGGCCGGCCAGCCGTCGGGAACCGGGAGCCGTGACGCACACGCGCCCCTTCAACGCATCGCCATCATGGCGGATAAGGAAGGTAAGCGAGCCCTGCTCCGCCGAGAGGAAGGCTCCGCCGGAAAAGGCCCCGCTCCCGCACTCCCTTCCCGCCCAGGCGGGGAGCCCCTCAGCCAATCCCAGCGCCTGTCGACCTGGCCCCGCCCCGTCTCCCCTTCGCTGCCCAATGGGGTGCGCCGCGCGCGCTGGGCCCGCCCGCTCCAACTCTTTCCCCGCGGCGGCGCGTCCGCGCTTCTGGCTCCCTCGGCGGCGGCGGCGGCGGTGAGTGCGCCGGGATGAGGCGGGCCGGGCTGCCCGATGGCTCAGGTAGGTCGGGCCGGGCGGCTCCCCGGTTTCCTGGCCGGGGAATTGGCGCTCTCCCCCGCCCCCCTTTCGCCCGGCAGCTTCACTCCGCGTCGGCCTGAGCCTTCCCGGCGGCTGCTGAAGGGCGCCGCGGCAGTCGGGTCTCCGCCCTCCGGAGGAGCAACGCCGGCGCCGCGGCTGCCCAGGCGCCGACCGCGGGGCGGGGGGGGGACGAGGCCCTTCCCTCCCGGCCCCCGGAGGGCTTGAAGGAGGGCCGGGGAGCCGCCGGGCCTCCCTCCCTCCCCCCGCTCGGCCTTTCTGGGCGGCGCGGCCCAATTGCTCCCGGGGGGGGAGGGGCGGGGGGGGGGCCTGGCCATTGTTGGCCCAGCGCAGCCCGCCCGGCTTCCCCCGGGAACGGGCCTCGCTCTCCCGCGCGGTGGGGTTGCTCTCCTTGAAACGAGGCGGAGTGGGAAGCCTGGCCGCTCGGTAGCCGGGAGGAAGGCCTCCGCAGATGCCCGGAGGGAGCGCTCGGCTGAAGCCATCTGAAGCGGAGTATCTCCGGGTGGAAACGAAGGCTCTTGGTTGCGCTGCACGCCGGAGCTGGATTTTCTTTTGAAGCATTAAAGAAAACAAATGACAGTTTGATCCCTCTGGTCTTGTGCTCTGTCTTGTGGAAAAGGGCTGCCCGCAGACTTGGAACTTTAATATTGATATTGTGGGAAATCATTTCTAACAACCAAAAAATGGTGTGCCGGTGTGCATCAGTGATAATTACCGAGCCAACAGTAAGGTCTATGCAGGAAGGATTTCATGTTTAATTATTAGATGTTCTCATTTCCTGATAAGCTTTTATGGTGTATAAAAAGTAAACTTTTCCCTTCTATCTCCTATCCTGAATAGTTTGTTTTAGTAATAATTTGTTTTCGTGCAACTATAAAATTAATTGAATCGCGCTGATGTTATATTTTAGCTGCCTTTGATGATGCAGTGGAGGAACGAGTGATCAATGAAGAATATAAAATATGGAAAAAGAATACTCCCTTTCTTTATGACCTTGTAATGACACATGCCTTAGAATGGCCCAGCTTGACTGCTCAGTGGCTTCCTGATGTAACCAGGTAATTCTCTAAGAATTGAACAGAGTGAGATTTCTGGGTAAACATGCTGGAAGAATAGCCATAAGCAGCATTTAGCATAAATTTAAAGACCTTGCTCCCATTATCTCAAAGTGCCAATAATTCTGACATGTGCATATCGGGGATAAGACTTATATGCACACAGTAGTCCTCACCATACTTTTAATTTTCTTTTGCAGCTGTTTATTGACATATAATAAATAGGGGTGAGCACAACAAGTAAAACCTATTTTAAATTGGAATAAATCTTGTTCCACAAATTTTGCTAAGCCATTATGGATGTGTTGTGTTTGGCAAAAACAAAATCTAAAATGTTGCTGTTACTCAGTCCTGGGAAAATAATGGTCAAATCTTAAAGGTAGGCATAGCCAAGAAACAGGAATCGTGTGGAGTCTTCAGACAGGATTTTATATAATTAGGATGTTGTAGCAGGAAGCTATCTAAACCCCCTCTCTAATTAATCTTAATGCTAAACTAATCAAGGTGAGGTTTGTTTGAATTTGTTTCTCACATTCCTGGGACTCGCATACCTTTTCTGTAATGCCTTGGCCTTCTCTGAGTCAGGCCATATCCTATTACACAGCTCTCTTAAGTTCAACCCAATCTCATTTTTAATGGTATTACAGACCTGAAGGCAAAGATTTCAGTATTCACCGGCTAGTTCTTGGGACCCATACGTCTGATGAGCAAAATCACCTTGTGATAGCCAGTGTCCAGCTCCCCAATGACGATGCCCAGTTTGATGCCTCACATTATGATAGTGAAAAAGGAGGTAAAAGAAAAATTACATTTTTAGTTAAGGGTTTAGACTTGTTGTTTAAAGCATAGCTTGTGTAATTGCATCTTTTGTGTAATTTTTGGCAGTCCCTGATTTCTTGTTTTGGTTTTATTGACTAATGGTTTAAAATCATTTAGTTATGTTTCCATTAGGTGCATGATGAACATCTGATAATGAGCTGATAGAAACACTTGTGTAACACTATAAATATGAAATGTCAGTATTTTCTTTTTTTAGATAAATCAAAGGAAAGCTTTTAATGTCCCATTTGCTTAAGCACGGTTTAGTAATCAGCAATAGTAGTTTCCAGAGCTTAAATATTTAGATTGCTGTATGGTATTATTGCATTAGTTTTTATATTTCTGTTCTGAATTCATATCCTATGATCAGCAACAAAGAAGAGTTTATAAACTTTCTCTTTATTTCCAGAATTTGGCGGCTTTGGATCTGTTAGTGGAAAAATTGAAATTGAAATAAAAATCAACCATGAAGGAGAAGTGAATAGAGCCCGCTACATGCCTCAGAATCCTTGCATTATTGCCACAAAAACTCCATCCAGTGATGTTCTTGTATTTGATTATACGAAACATCCATCTAAACCAGGTTTTTATCGAGTTTCATGTCTTTTATCTCCTTTTTGGAAATATCTTAAAAATGTTATATGCCAAATCACTATTTGAATGTTAAAAATTAATTAAAAGTAACATTTATGCATTTGGGCAAGTAGGAAAAGTGTATGATAGTGTTTACTAAGGAAGGGTTTTGAGTAACAGTTTAATTATGTGGTTCAACTAGACAGTCAAGTTTTCTTAATTTTGAATCAGGTTGGAGTTAAAGCTGACACTTTTTCACAGTAGTTACGTGGTTGTTATTTGCAATTCCCTAGTGTTAAATGTTTTAAAAAATGAGAAGCAATGATTATTATTTTATTACATTTGTGCTTTTGCTCAGTCGCTGTTTTCTTTGTAGATCCTTCTGGGGAGTGCAATCCAGATCTGCGTCTTCGGGGGCATCAAAAAGAAGGTTATGGTCTGTCTTGGAATCCAAATCTTAGTGGACATTTGCTAAGTGCATCTGACGATCATGTGAGTAATTATTTGCTTAATTAGCACATCCCATTTCATGTATTAATTGCCAGATAAATTATCCTAACAAAACACACTTTCTCTCCTCCTTGTTTAAGACTATTTGCTTGTGGGACATAAGTGCTGTTCCAAAGGAAGGGAAAGTGGTGGATGCTAAAACTATCTTCACTGGTCATACAGCTGTGGTGGAGGATGTTTCCTGGCATTTGCTCCACGAATCTCTTTTTGGATCTGTTGCTGATGATCAGAAACTCATGATGTAAGCAAAGCAGTATCCTTTATCTCAAACTGAATTTCTGATTTATTTATTTTTATTTAAAAAAGGGTTTTGTTAATCACACAGTGATGAATATATTACTATCCTATGAGAACAGTTTTTCAAACTGAATTGCTTTATTTTTCTTTTCTTTTTTTAAGCTGGGACACCCGTTCAAACAACACTTCCAAACCAAGCCATTCAGTGGATGCTCACACTGCTGAAGTGAACTGCCTGTCTTTCAATCCTTACAGCGAGTTCATTCTGGCTACAGGATCAGCCGATAAGGTACCTAACTAGAATTATGTATAGTGTTTTGCCTTTAAAGTCATGGTTTCAGTTAAGGGGTCTTTTGGATCAGCATATTACATAGGGCCTCTTGGTATTATTGAAGAGGTAATGAGCATATGATTGCACAATATTGACTACATGAAATAAAGAGAAAATGTTTTAATTTATCACCCTGTGTTTTGATCTTCCTGGACAGACTGTTGCATTGTGGGATCTGAGAAACTTGAAACTAAAGCTGCATTCCTTTGAGTCACATAAAGATGAAATATTTCAGGTAATTCATGGAATGGTTATGGAATGGTTTGCTCTTGATCCTTTGACAAGTTGGGCATCTTTAAGAAGACCTTTCAAAAGTTCTACAATTAAAGCACCATAAGTCCATCATGGTCGCATGCCTCGCTTAATCACTTAGCAATGGAGCTGTTGTTCCAAGTTGTCATTAAGTGAGGAGTGCCTATTGTACAACAATGTGTTTTGCATCATCTTATTCCTCAGGTTCAGTGGTCACCACATAATGAAACCATTTTGGCCTCCAGTGGTACTGATCGCCGACTGAATGTCTGGGATTTGAGGTGAGCATCTGATTAGTGTAATGATACGTATATAAGTTTTATCAGGAATGGTTTTTATATAATGCAGCGTTTTCTTTTCTAGTAAAATCGGAGAAGAGCAATCTCCCGAGGATGCAGAAGATGGTCCACCTGAATTGCTGGTAAGTGGGTGCTTTAATCTACTCAGCCACTCAACCTAATACAGCACAACCAACACAAGCCCTAAAAAAAAATAACACTGCCATACATCAAGAACATCTCAGAAACTACCAACAGACTACTACAACCACATGGAATCAGCGTAGCACACAAGCCAACTAAAGCTTTCCAAACATCCTAAGTTAACCAAAAGACCCAGCAGCCCCAGAAGAAGAAACAGGAGCCATCTACAACATGCAGGGTACTGACTGCAACAGCCGCTAAGTAGGACAAACAGAAGACTGGCAAAATGCATCCATGAATGCCAACTAGCAGTCAGAAGACATGGGGAAAACTCTTTAATTTTGCAGCATATGGACTGACCTAACCATAGTTTCAATTGGGAAATTCTGACCTAGACCAAGCCAAGTCCAAAAATGCTAGGGAATTTCTAGAAGCTTGACACTCTGACATGACACATTAGCCATCAATAGATACACAGACATTAAAAAAATCTATACACTGTGCAAAGAGACAATCAACAAGCCAAAAAGGGAACAAAAAGATCCTCACCAACAATCAGCATCCAGATGAACACAGATTTAACTCCAGGATTAATATTGGACCAACAATCAAGTAAGCCCAGTCAAGGAACTGCCAAGCAAACCCAATTGAGCCTCTAGGACCCCCCACCACTACCACCAATACTGGCAGGGCCAGCCACGAGAAAGTAAACTGAGAGCAAATCCCACTCCTTACTAGTATTGATAATGTTACCTAGTTGGGCCATAAAACATCTGCAGGAAAACAACCAAGCTCAGAGAACACCAAGGATCCTTCCGACTTTAATCTTGCCACAATGGTATCTCTGCTACCTCTCTGTTTGAAATGATCCCCCCCCCTTCATCTTTTACCCAAAAATTCCAGAGTCCGTCTGACTGAGCAACTTTTTGCTTTTGCCACTTTCTGTAATCTATTTTGTCCTGAGATGTGCTTTCCAAATCTACAAAGAGGTAATAAAATAAGGTGAAAGGTATGGTCGAATGCCGCTTGTTCATGTTCCCTGTAGTTAACTTTTGAGACTGCAAAAATGTGATATTGGGCAACATTTCTCCTCCAGGTTGTATCAGTCTGGTCCGCCTTGGTTTGTCCTCTGATTTCCAAGAATTTAATCCTCAAAACAGAAGCAATTCATAGTGCTTTTCCATGATCTGGCCCCAGTCTTACAGAATACCATAATAATCCATTTTGGTTTTGAGGAACAAGTTCTGAAAAACCACTGGGCCGTACCAAAAATAGAGTGATTTGGAGAAGTAATGGAATTATTCTGGAGTCTAAAAGTTCAGTTCCTGCCATATGTTTTGCACATGTTGACTTTTTATGTCCATGTAATTAAAATAGAAAACTTCAGCAACTTTATTGCTAGGCTAGTATTTTACGGTATTCTAGAATGTGCTTTTAAAAGCTTATATATTTAGAAGTAAGTATTAAAGATTAATACATTTTATATGGGCAAGTCTCTTGGATTTTATAAAGTTTGTTTCTAATGGTACGCTCCATTGCTATTGAGTATTTATGTCACTGTCTCTTGTTTTTGGTATTAGTTCATTCATGGGGGTCACACTGCAAAGATATCTGACTTCTCCTGGAATCCCAATGAACCCTGGGTAATTTGTTCTGTATCAGAAGACAATATAATGCAAGTGTGGCAGATGGTAAGTATTTGATTATTTTAAGGCTAAGCCAAAATGCAGATTTTAAATGACTGTTCCATTATTTTTGTTAGTTTGTAATCTTTAGTCATTCCTTGCTTGAACAATGTTGACTCCAGAAGTAGTGATATTGTGGCAATGTCTCTATATACAAGATGTGACATTCTAGGGTGTGCTTATTGAAAGTTGCCTTATGCTAATGAAAGGAATTTATCACCTTACAAAGTATTTGAGGAAAGAGTAATAGGATCCTTACGATAAAACACGTAAACAATATTGCATATTGAAACTGCTTAAACATTAACCTGTCAGTGACGCAGTTAAGAATTGTGGAGTCTTTGGTGCTCTCTGAGCTTGGTGTCTTTCTTGCAGACGTTTCATTGCACTTCATACTGATGTTACCTCATTGGGTAAACTACCGCGTTTCCCCAAAAGTAAGGCCTGCCCCGAAAATAAGCCCTAGCTTGATTTTGGGGGGTGGGCCTAATATAAGCCCTACCCCAAAAAATAAGCCCTAGTTTTGGGGCGAGGGGCGCACCTAAAAATCAGGTGGGGGTGTGGAGCTTACCATTGCAGCCAGGCCTCCCATGGATCGACAGCCCACCTCTTCTGTGGCTGAAGGAGCAGCTTCATCCTGCATTTTGCAGTCAGAGGCCTTTCCAGAAGATGGGCAGGGCTGTCGGTGCTGAAAATAAGACCTGGTGCCTCTTTTGGAGGCCAAAACAAAAATAAGACCTTATAAGGGTCTTATTTTTGGGGTAGCACGGTAGGTAACATCAGGGTGAATCGCAATGAAGAGTCTGCAAACAAGCCACCAAGCTCAGAGAGCACCAAGGTCACTGTAGTTCGACTCTGAGCTATATTCTCTTCTACTGGAATGGTTAACAGTTGTCTTCAGAACTGGTATGCTTTGCCCACCAAATCA
>NW_015386428.1:977476-985321 GCF_001527695.2 Protobothrops mucrosquamatus
AAAAAAAAACAATACTAGGTATGCTCAAACTGTTGCAATACAAGTGTTGATTGAATTTTAAGTGCAGGGGGGATTCTCTTATAAATACTTTTGGTGCCCTCTAATAAAAGAGTTGGAGCTACTTTTGTTCTCTAATCATCAACTTCTTGGCGTGGATAAATCCAATACAGGTTCATCAATTCTTCTTCTTGTCTCTAGCTGCTGCCAGTGAGACTTTTTTCCTAGGTTTCTCTGTAACATCTTGTTCCCTCTATCATTTTCCAATAAGGCATCTTAGGATGTTAGGATATGAATATAATATGGTGATAGCCTATACATCTGCACATTGCTTGGCTGTCTCTGTATCTTTCTTGAAATGTGTTTTATCTTTCATTTCTTGTTAATTGTTTTTGTTTTTTTTAACTTGGGAGACCAAGTTGTAAAAGGTATTTCAGCTGAATGATACATCACAGACCTTGTGCCCAGCTTCCTGGAACTGAACACTGGTAACAAGTACACATAATAAAGAATGATGAAACCAGTTCAGTTTGCCTCAGAATATTTGCTGTGTGGATTTAACTGTTTCACCAGCAGCCAGTGTAACTTCATGAACCCTGTAAAAAAAATTCAAGTGAAATAAAATTCATTTTTTTATGTAGAATGTGACTTGTCTTTTTTTCTTCACTTGAACAGGTACAGATTTTTTACCAAATAACATATTATTGAAAAGTTTGTCTTCTAGGTTTCTTAGGAAGTACAGATACTCCTTGAGTTACTAACATAACTGAATCTGGAACTACAGTTGTACATTGTTGTGGTCATAGATTGAGGCATCGTGTGATTGGACCTGATTTTTTTGACATTTTTGTGGTTAATAAGTGAATACCATGGGCATTAAATGAATCTATTTTCCGCAGTGGGTGTTTCTGCCAGAAATAAATGTCACAAATTGCTGTGATGTGACTGGGATCCTGCAAACAACTATAAAGTGAGCCTGGTTGCCAAGCACCCAAAATGTGAGCGTGTGGCTGGGGTGCGGTGTGGGTTCGATGTGTAGCTTTTTGAGGGAGTCTCCTGTAACTGCTAAGCGACCAACAGGGCTACCTGTATAGGTAGATCAGCTGAAGTAAATTGTTAGCCGTTGGGAATAAAAATGGAGTGATTGAATCCGTAACTTGGTTCTTGGCTGCAGTGGCCTTCCGGGGAGGCCTCCGATGGCGAAATGCAGGCCGGAGCTCCGTTCTCAGCTGCGGAAGGAAGCTGCTCCTTCGGCGGCAGAAGAAGTGGGCCGGTGAGGCAAGTGTCCATCCATGGGAGACCTGGCTGCAGTGGTAAGCTCCCGTCCCAGCTTGATTTTTAGGCGTGCATCTCATCCCAAAACTAGGGCTTAATTTTGGGTAGGGCTTATATTAGGCCCACCCCCCAAATCAAGCTAGGGCTTATTTTTGGGGAAACACAATATTTTTTTTCCGTTTAACTTATTGTGACCTAGAAAAAATACAAGATATGGTTAAGTTCCAATCGATGTTCAAACAGGGTGGATCCCCCGACATGTAATCCTAAAAGAAGTGGGCTTTAAATTAATGTAACCGTATTTGTCACTCAACACATAGGCAGAACTGTGGCTGGAAGTTCTATCATAAAAATGTACCAGCACACTTAGCAGTTCCTGCAGCCCTGGTTGTTGTCACCTGGGTGCTTAAGCAAGGCAATTCCCTGCCAGCTTCCCACAGCCAAAATCCTTGGGGGGGGGCTGGGGGGAAGTTGCCAGTCCCAGGCTTGCAGGCAGGTAACCCGCTCTGCCCTGTGGGGGAGGAGGTGCGATGTAAGGGGGTGTGAGAGATGCCCTGTGAGTCAGGGAGAGTGAACAGGTGGGGGAGAATTAAAAACCTGCAATTTTGGTTTTTATTTTTGTAAGCTGCTCAGAATCACAGAGTAAGTGGGCGGCCATATAAATAAACTCCCTGCTCACCTGGTTGATTTTTCTGGAGATGTGCACAAGGAAGGTTGCAAATGGCGATTGTGGGGTGGTTGGCAACTGGTTGTAAGTGCAAGTGGATTGCCAAGCATCCAAGGTGCGATAAGGAGGTTGTGGGGGTGCTGGGACAGCCCGAATTCCAATGCCTGGTCATAACTACCATTCACTTGGCGTCATAGCTTGGAATGGTTGCTGGTTGAATGTCGTAGATTGAGGACTCCCTGTACAGGAAAGCAGTTCTCGTATGAAGAATGTTTGATTGAATTTGTTTCTTAGTAACATACATTGCAAGTCTACAAAAAGCTCATTTCATTATTCATAAGCAAGTTTTATACAGAAAATTAAATATTGACAAAGGTTTTGACATGCCATTGTAGTAATGCTTATCTGTTAACATCAGATCTGTCATAATGGCCACATCTCAAAAAACGTGTTCCTTTTTGACACAGTAAAAATGCAAACTCTCATCCGAGAAATCTTGCTTATTAGTTGCTATCAGTCGGACGGAGTCCCTATTTGCAAGCAGAGGGAAAGACGGCCATGCGTAGATTCAGTCTTCATCTTGCTTCACTTCCGATTTGCAGAGTTGCCCGTACATTTCTAAGCAGCCTCTGAGAATGGAGAATGAGTTACGCAGCTACATCAGTTCTATGTTACAAAAGACAATATATTGCAAAATAACATTTGCTCTTGGGGTGCTTTGAACATAAACTCCTCTAGATCCTACTTAGAATGAAACCTGACAGTAGGAAAAGTTATCTAACCATATTTATATCAAAGCAGGATATCTTTATTCACTATAATTTGAATATTGTACAAAAAAACCCCGTCTGTACACATAAAATAATTAGATCATATGCTAATTATACCATGGTTTTTCTAAATATTCTGTACAGAGCGAGATGCTACAGTAAGAGAGGCTCTTAGGCTATACTCGTAGCCCAAAGGCCAGGAAGCGAAGTACAAAGGTAGTAAAAATAGGAAATCAAGACTTCTGGCCCCAATTTTCAAGCCCTTCTCTATTAATGGTGTTTTCTTCCTTATTTTGCTTTTACGTGGATACTGGATCAAAGAAATGAAACTTACTTGTAAATGGACAGTTCTTGATGTAAACTGGCTTTCAGTTCTTCTAATTCTTGGTTCTTTCGTTGCTGAAGTTGAACTCCAGTCTTCAGTTCCCATATCCTGTTTTCCATCTCCTCCACTTGCTCCTGGGAGCAAAAAAGGACAGGTAATCCCAAGAGTTGGGATCGTATTGCTAAGCAAGGCAGTTATTACTAGAGTCCTATCTGATTTTATGATCTTTTTTGCCAGAGTTCAGTGAAGTATGCTGCTAATCCAACCA
Source organism: Protobothrops mucrosquamatus (assembly GCF_001527695.2). NCBI lineage: Eukaryota > Metazoa > Chordata > Lepidosauria > Squamata > Viperidae > Protobothrops > Protobothrops mucrosquamatus. The sequence continues at coordinate 980,779 of NW_015386428.1, forward strand.
AGCTTCCCCCAATAACTTGGCTTGTCAGAATCCAGCTGTGAAAATCACAAAGGGTGATCAAACGATCATGGCACACTTCAGCCATCCCAAATACATGCCAGTTGCCAAGCCCCCAAATTTTGATCACATGATTGCTGCCCAGGTGGTCAATGTTGAGGGCTGGTGATAACTTTCTTCAGTGTCATTTTGAATGGTTGTTAAATAGCACAAGGCGGCCAGTCTGGCCCTCCCCCAAATGCCTTGGAGGCTGATCTGGCCTTTCCCGGAGGAAAGCTGTCAGACTGGGAGATTCCTGTATTATGGGCAGAGAACAATAAAGTAACTCGTTTGAACCCCGCATGGGTCTGGTTGTTTGAGCCTGACAACACACAAAGCTAATGTTCCAGAGCAAAGCATTATGGAGCTATTCTTAAAGTGGGTTTTTTCCCCTTCTTAACCAGTTGATTCACTCACCTGCAGCCAGGCTCCCTCCACGATCGAGTTTAGCTCAAAACTCCTTTTGCCCTGCCGAGCTACCTTGCTGGGCAAGGGCTGCATCCCGTGGCCCAGCAGCTAACCAGAAGAGGGTGGGTGGAGGTCCTAAGGCTTACCTTGTATTGCAGGACCTCTTCGTCGCGTTTCTGCCTGATCAGCAGAATCTGTTCCTCCAGGTTCCTGTTTTGCAGGAGCAACTTGCTGACTTCTCCCTGCAACGGCCTCAGGGTCTCCTTCAGCCTGTGGACTTCGCTCTGGGTGGTTTGCAAGGCCTTCCTGCTGGCTTCTCTCCTCTCCAGGAGGCGCACCAGCTTCGGTTCGTAATGCTCCTCCAAGCACTGACGGTTCTCCAGGACAAAACTTTCAAATTCCATGGAAAGCCGCCGGCTCTCTTGGAGGTGACGGCTGCTCCCCTCGTGGCGTGGAGCCTTCAGCCTCTGCCTAAAGTGTTCCTTCTCTGCCTCATAAGTCTCTTTCAACTGGGTCAGCTCTTCTGAGAGCTGGCTGGCTCTGTTTTCCAGCTCTCCTTGGTAGTCCACGTCTTGAGCGACTTCATACCTCCTGGCTTCCAGCTGATACTGGCACACCACGCATTCCCGCGTCACCCTAAATAGCTTCCGCTTCACCTGCCGAATCTCATCCCACAGGTTATCCTTCTCTAGCTCTACTTTGGCATGGAGCCTGTAGGCTTCCAGAACCTCTTCGTGGGCCCGTTGCAGTTCCTCAAGAGCCGGCTGGCGTAAGAGTGTGAGTTCCTTAATGAGCCAGTCCCTCTCCTCCTCCAGCTGCTCCACTGCTTCAATGCACTGCTGGAAACGCTCGCCGAGATCTTCCAGGTCTGCATGTTGGCTCTCAGCGGCAGCCAAGTCTTGGCAAGTCACGGAACCCTGAAGCCCCAGAGAGGCCCCAGCAATTTCTGGATTTTGTGGGAATTGAGTGCTAACGGGGTCCACGTAGAAGAGCTCGGGGACATTTTCTTTGTTAAATTCTGGCAGGGCTCCTGCATCGGCAATATTCAAGGTTTCTTCACTATCCTGCTCCACTGGAAGCTCAAACTCTGCCATCTCTTCCCTGGAAATAGAGAGGAAACTGTGAATCAGATCTGGGGAAAGAGGCACATCCTCGTGCCAAATGGATGCCCTGGCTCTGTGCTGCAAATAGAGAAGGAAAGGGGGGATTTTAAAGACATTAAATCATGCCATAAAAGGACTTTTGAGGGCATCGTTTAGGAAAGGAGGATTTGAAAGGGAATGGGAGTGGCACGGTGTTCCTGCTGTGAAAATATTTAAAAAGCTTTCTTTCCCAGCAGTTCTGCTTTGAATTACAGTGCTTTAAAAACTGAAATCCTTTTTCCGAATGTACCAGCCAAGAGGCTGGCCTTGCATCCTGGGGCCCCTTCCTGATCCCTTCCCCACAAAGCTCAAAACAGCCACCATATTATTTGATGCTCTAGTCTAAGCCATCATCTGCACAGCCTCAACATGTCGTCATCCTGGAGCAGGGAAAGTTCTCAGCAGAACGATTAACTTTTCAGTTTCTGGGAAGGGCCTAATGCAGAGGAGAGACGGGCAGGCAGAATGTCTTAAGTACTTCCTAACAAGTTAGCCTGGGGAAAGCATAAAATGACGCCAACCCCCCCCCCCCGGCACGGGCGCCTGCCACAGAAACGCAAGTATGTGACCTTTATTCATTTGTCTATAGTTTAATTTAGTCCACTTATATGCCACTCGTCCGGCCTGCCTTTAGACAGCACCTGGGCTTAGAAAAACAAACGGAAGAGTTTCCTTTTCTAAGCTCTCTCTGGGTTGCCCCTTAACAGTCAGCGGCACCGGAGAGGAATATGAGAAGGACAGGAGAGCAGGGCACAGGGTAATTCTCAACTTGTAACCATTCGTTTAGCAGCCACGTGAAGGTACAAAAAGAAACACACCACCCATCCCCACACTTAACAACCCTTGCACCATCCCCAGGGTCACATGACCCAAACCAACCAACCCCCCCCCCCCGTGCTCCACAACCAGCAAGGGACTCAGGGCGGTTGCAGGGTCTCCCTGGGCTCTGCCTGATCTCCCTCTGCCATCTTCCAACCAGCAAAGTCAACGAGGGAACCCTGATTTGCTTAATGACCACGTGATTCGCTGAACAACTGCTGGGATTTGCTTAGCCCCTGGGGCAAAAAAGGCCGTGGAATGAGGCATGCCTCACTTAACAGCCACCTTGCTTAGCAACGGAATTTCTGGTCCCAGTTGTGGTTGTAAGTCAAGGATTAAATGTGCATTATTTTTTCCCTAGAAAAGAGTTTTTGTGCATCAAAGCAGCCCAGGAATCTGCAGGCTAGCAGGGACTGTAAATATCCCACCCTTCCTCTTCCCGGGAGGAGGCAGAAGAGGGGGCTTTGGGCCAAGGAATTCTTGGCTGACACTCCTCAAAGAACCAAGGGCTTTAGAAGCAGAGAGCAGCTTCCTTAGGAGAGCCATGATGGAAGTGGGTAGGGACAATAAGAGGCCTCACATTATAGTTTTTGACAGTTTTAACTCTGCTTCTACTCGTGCCTGTCGCTTTGCTCAGCTCAAGGACTGCCAGCGCTCACTGGTGGCCAGTTAAGCCTCATGCAAGGATGTGGCTGTTTTCCTAAGTCTTTATTCCAATAAACATCCTTTCCTTTTTGTGAGCATTGAGTTTTGATTTGCAGCGTGGCATCCACACTGCTGGGGCTCCTAACCCTGGTGTAATAGGAGAGACCTTTTGTCTGAGGCGTGGGCAGTTCCTCCTCTGTCAATAAACATCATCGGCAGCTGTTTTGAGGTCAGAATCTTTATGTGGAAAAATATGGGCAGTTGCTTTAAATGTTTATGTAGTCACCCAGCCCATCTTGCGTAGGAGGACTCCGGTCCAAGCAGAAAAGTGACATAAATTAGCACAACTGAAAGTATTTTGGTGTCTGAGACACAAATGTGTACGTTCTCCTTACTTGGCAACATTTTTTTTTAAAATAAATATTGATCCAAGCCATTAGTGGTTCTAAGATGTTATGTGATTTATTTAGCATTGCTGGCTAGGAATCCAGCAAATTTTAATCTCAGTGTATCTGGACAGTGCCAGGTTTTGGAAACCTGAGTCAGTGTTTATGTAATTCCAAATACTTAAGCACCCTCCAATTTATGCTGGGTTTTTTTCTGCCGAATGTATGCAACTTCCACTTCCCAAAGTGTTTGCATTTCTTTCCATATTCTTCTAGTCCTCCCTTGGCCCACAGTGGGATTAACCCAAAGTGGACAGGGTTGTTTCTCTTCTTCCCGTTTGCCTTCATGTTCTTCCTCTTCCATCCTTTCTGTCCCATCTCAACTTGACTGTAATTCATGCGTGACAGAAACTCACTGGCTCCGTTCTCTCTCAGGGGACACCGCAAAGCCCCACCACTTTTTTTACCGACTCCAAATCCACTATGATGTCCTCCATTCGGCTCCTGGTTCAGAGGGAAACGGTTTGGGCAAGCCAGAAAACCGCGCTAGCCACGAGTGGGGAAGTGAGTCGGGAGGACGACGTACCTGCGAGCAGGACAGCCGGGAGGAGTTGTAATACGGGGTGTCACTTGGTAAGTAACAAGCACGTAGGAACGAATGGGACAAATGAAACATTTAGCAGTGAACAGGGAGATAACATTCCGGGAGAACGGGTTTTATCGGACCGACCAATCTGAGCAGCTTAGTCGGGCTTCAAGCAGGCTCGACCGGCCGCCGAGAGCTCACCGATTCCCGAAACGCGGCCTCGGTGAATCAGCAAGGCCGCTCCGCACAGCGACCGAGCCCCGCACGACGGCCGCAGCCAAGATCTCTCCGGGCTGGAGAGCCGAGAGGCGCTTGGCAGGGAGGGAGGCTGAGCTCCGGCTGCTCCAGGCGGGCGGCCGAGGGCGAAGAGAGCCGAGCCCCCTTCCCCCGCCCAGCAGCTGCCGAGTCGACCCGGGCAGGAGGGAGGCGGGCCAAGCGGCGGGCCGGGCGCGGGAACCGAGGGCGCCGGCAACAGGTCTCGCCTTCCGCTGCGCCCGGGAGAGAGAGCGGGGGGGGGGGGG
>NW_015386428.1:985346-991019 GCF_001527695.2 Protobothrops mucrosquamatus
GAAACCCGAAGCCCCCCCGGCGCCCCCCCCGGCGCTGCCGGCCGGAGGGAGGGAGGGAGGAGCCTGGGGAGGCGGGGAGGGGGGCGGGGCCGAGAGGCGGGGGCGGGGCTTAGCTGCGGGGGCCCAAACCGAGGGGAAAAAGGGAACCTGGCGGCGGCGGCTCCAGCGGGAGATTCGGCCGAAAGCTGCAGGTGCCTCAGCTGAGAAGCGGGGAGGACCTCGAAGGAAGGGGGCCTCTAGGCGGGACGGGTGGCGTATCGAATAAGAGGGTTAGTTGGAAGGGACCCTGGAGGTCTTCTAGTCCAGCCCAGTGCGCAAGCAGGAGGCCCTGTCATTTTAGACAAACGGCACCCACAACTTCAGGAGGGAAGCCGACATTTTACTGATGAATTGTTCTGTCAGGAAATGTCTCCTTCCTTCTAGGCTGCTTCTCTCCTTGGTTAGCTTCCCTGCCTTCAGGTGCTTTGGAGAAGGGGTTGAGCCCCTCTGCTTTGTGGCAGCCCCTCAAATACTGGAGTACTGTCATGTCCCCCCTAGTCTTCTCCTCCTTAAACTAGACACACCTGGCTCCCTCAGCCATTCCCTGGGTGCTTTGGCCTCTAGGCCCCTTACCATCTCTGTTGCTCTTTGCACTCTTTTTTTATTTTTATTTTTTTTAATGTATTTTATTGAATTTCTTTGTACTCTTTCTTGAGTATCAGCATCTTTTTTTTGTATCGTGACCAGAACTGGATACAGAATTCCAGGTGTGGTCTTACCAAGGCAGTATAAAGCGGTAACAATACTTCACGTGATCTTGAGACTAAACCCCTCTGTTGATGTATCCTAGGATTACACTGGCTTTTTTGGCAGCTGCCTCCCACTTCTGGCTCACGGATGATTGTCCACTAGGACTCCAAGATCCCTCTCACAGTGACTGCTGCTGAGCCATCCATACCTGTCCATTTGTTTTTTAAATCCTTACTTTCCTCACCATTGAATTGCCTGGTAATTAAATTTCATTTTTGATGTGTGCCGTTGTGCCCACAGTAAAAAAATGACAATAAAGGTTATCTTATCTATCTTATCTTATCTTATCTTATCTTATCTGTTGTTGGATAGGGCTCAGGGTTCAAATCCGTTGAGATCCTTCTGAATCTTGACTCTATCTTGCTTAGTGTTAGCTGTTCCCCTCAGCTTGGTGTCATCTGCAAATCTGAGGACTTCCCCATCTATATTTTTCTATGTTTCATTTTTTTTCTATGCATTATATAAATGTAATGAATAAAGAAAAAATTGAGGAGTGCCTTGGACCCTGCATCACAGGTAAAAAGAAAGTAAAGAAAAGCTTGCATTTTACCATTGTAAGCAATTTTTTAATTTATTTATATCCTGCCTTCATAATTTTTACAACTAACATATTCCGCACTTTCCTCCTAATTTCCCATAATAACATCCCTGTGAGGTGGGCTGGATTGGCTGTGAATGACTGGCGGAGGGTCACCCAGCCAGCTTTCATGCTTAAAGCAGGACAAGAACAAAGTGGCCTTATCTCTGCCTCAAAAAACTCAGCGGCCAAAGCCTCATTCTTGGAACACAGTAGAACTCGCTTGTTTTTACAAACCGTAGTTAAGTCCGGCAGAAATCTCTGTTGTCAAACTGTAACCTAAATCTTAGCAGTGGCTTCTTGGAAGGGTGAGGGACTGATTTGCCTCAAATGCCCTCTGCCAAGCTGTTTGTGAGTAACCAAAGAGTGCTGAAAGCATTTTAGTGTCCAAAGCCAAAAAGGTTGACTGGTGCTGTTTTGTAAAACAGCAACCGCCATATATCACGTCCTTGCTTGCATGCTGCTTTTTTATGGAGGCTCTACCTGAAAGCCCAGGTGACTCCGACAACTGCTGGGCAGTGGGAGACAGAGGCGATTCCTGTAGTGCAAGGTGGGAGGGAGAGATGTAAGTACTCTAAAGGCTTTGGTGTGAAAACGTTCCTGCACTTGCTCCCTCAGCTGTAAGGCCCACTGTGGGACATGGTGCAGGGTATGAAGAACTGTAGTGTAAGGTTTCATGTACTGGAATAACGAGGGGATGGGATGGGACGGAACAGAATGGAATAGAATGATAGGATAGGACAGGACAGGATAGAACAGAACAGAATAAAATAGAATTATAGGATAGAATAGGATCTTTATTGATATACTGTAGTCATTTGACCATATTAAAAATATAAAACCAATACAAACATACAAAGAAATACAAAGAAAACAGTGGGACATGTTCATAATAAGTTGTCACCCCTACAATTAAACCCAGTCTGAACTAAATGGCCTTTGAAATAAAGAGTTTGGTCTTACTAGTGACATGCAGGTTTGTTCTTGGCAAAACGTAAGACAGTTTCTCCTGGGTGCTCCAGGTCTTCCCTGGCTGGTGTTCCACAAATGCAGAGTATTTCTTCAAATGGAATTCCATGAACCCCCAAGGAGCCCAGTTGTTCCAAACAAGCCCTAGGAAAAGCTCTTCCTAGATGTTAAGGCATGGGAGCTTTTAAATGTTTTTCTAACGGGGCAGCTGATGGGCAAAAGGGATTATTATGGAAAGGGGGCCCGACCAGGGAAGGGAGTGGGCCCATGGAAGCTGCCTGCAGCCCTTGCTGGCTTCCTTCCCTTTGCTTGGCGAGGCCCAAAAACTTCCCTGGACAGATCAGAGGCATGAAGCTGCTGCCTCTCGCTCTGTAAGATTTTCTTGGCTTGCTCACTTCAAGGTGCAGCTGCACAGCAAAAACTTGGGTAAACACAAAAGAAATCGGCTTTAAAAGGAATGAAACCTAGGGCTCTTTTTTAAAAAAACTAAATGTGCTTTTGTCCTTTTTCAAGAATGCAGCTCAACCCACACTCTCTCCCCCCCCCCCCAGTTGCAGAGAAACGTTTGACTCAATAGTGTAGGAATGCTGTTAACTTGGGTGAGGTTGCCCGTGTGTATAAATACCCAACTAAGCCTATCTAAGTGTAGGAATGGCCAGCAAAGTTACAGTGAAGGGTCAGCTGGGCTGGTCAAAAAGGGCCTCTTCTGTGGCATAAAGAGAGTCCAAAGGTGGGCACCTTGAGCTGTCCACCCACCTGTGCCCAGGGGGGCCCTGAGAGGGAAGGGGGACATGGGGAGGGGGCAGCCAGGAAGGGAGAGAGCCTCTATGCACTGCCCCTGATGCCCAGGGGTGACCGCAAGCCTTCTCTGTTTGTGGACACCGCCAGGCAACCGTTGGCTGTGTGTCATGTAAGAGGAAGGGCCGACTATTTGATAATATCCGAGGCAGCTGCGGGTTCCAAGAACAACATTGCCTGTTGCAGCAAATCCTAAATGGATTGTATGTGTGTGTTGGTGTGTGCGCATGTGCATGTTCAAAGCACATAAAGTCCTGCAAGATGGTCTATTTTGGGGTAGCAGCAGAGATTATGCTAAGAAACAGAGAAATCAGTTCTATGGTAACTATCTGGATGCTCTCCAGGTAAACATTCTCTACGAATGTCCTGATTTTTATTTTTATTTTCCCCTCTTGTCTGTTTTTTGCTTCACTTGTTTATTTATTTTGCTAGGATACCTTTAATCAGGTGTCTCAGATTTTGCACTCATATTGGCATACGTCTGTAGTCCTTCCCAATGCAAGGTTTGTATTAAGCCTGCTTTGTTGAAGTTATGCAAAGAAATCATGACTGCTCATCAATCCCAAATAATCTTCTCTGTCTTTTGGGTCATTTCCCAAATAATCTTCTCTGTCTTTTGGGTCATATCGAAAGCTTCTTTGCAGCAGGAAAGTGAGGGATTTTTTAGCGTGGTCTCTGGGCGTCATGTCTGTGGTTGCTCATAGGAGACTCTTCCCACAGCAACACTAGGTCAGTGGTTCTCAACCTCGGCAGTTTTAAGATGTGTGGACTTCAACTCCCAGCCAGCATCGGGATGGGAGCACGGCAGGTCCATAGATCGTAAAGTTGACAAGGTGTGGCAGGATCTTGTCTGCAGTAAGTCCTCAGATGTTGGTGACCAGGATTCAGATTTGTTTTCTGTTTCACCTATTTAACTGATAACATTCCTGGGCATCAAGGTAAGGAATTGGATTGCGTTTTCAACATTGGCCGTCCAAAGTTGTAGACTTAGAAAAAGCCTTTTAGGACTTTAGTCCGACCTTCTGCTCAGAAGCCCACTATCCATGCCAAAGACTAAAGGAGGATGAGAAGGGAAGGCGACTCTCCCAAGCTGAGTTCTTTATTGCTTCACGCTTGTGGATGGAATCTTGCCAGACTCTGCAAGCCTTTGGCATCTGCCACATGCTCTGTGAGCGGTTAGGGAGGGGCTGTCTTCACCCTCCTTCTCTCACACACAGGCTATCCGGACTGCCTCTCCCTCCTCTGGAATGCACCCCTGGGAATCCACCCTCTGGGGATACACCTCCTCACAACATTCCATCACAACTTAAATATATTACCAAACAGCCCAGTTGGCACATATTCCATTATAATGTAAGATTCAACAAAACAATAGGTTGAGATAGAAATTAATCAGTTTCAGGGTAAGAACTTACATCTCTTGCATAATATCCTTGACTTTATAAAGATCTATTGTACGCGGATCTTTGTAAAATACATACAGTAGATCTTTATAAAATCAATGAGGATGAGGGGGAGGAACCTTATTCCAGGTATCTCACCTCTAACCCAGAGGAACATGAGGACATCAGCCATGCCCTGCTGGGTTGAACTCTTAGTCCATTTTGTTCAGCAGGCTGTTCTCCCGGTGGCCAGGAGAGTCCTTGGGGGGGGGGGTGATCCTCCCACCATCCAGGCTAACAGCCCCTGACTTCCAGGGTTCCTGTGAAACTGCTGAGCCCAACTCTGAAGCCAGCCAAACGAGCAGCCAGCGTATCTTGTGATGATTCGATTGATAAAATACCCAAATTATAAGGGTCATCCAAATGGAGCCATGGAAGAAACGATCTTTATAGAACAAAAAAGTTCTGCAGAAACTCCCAGCTTTATGATTTTAGAAATAAATGGAACAACAATTAGAACAAAAAGTCCCATGGTTTCTTTGATGTCAGATCAATCCAATAATGTAAGATAAATTGCAGTAGAGATCTGTGTATCATTTTGGAAAAAAATGTTTTAATAGAAGCTAAAGATATAATTTCAAGAATTTATCAAATTTGCCTGGGGGTCCTGGAGGCCTGTGCAACTGGGGTCTGGCGTACCTGGAGGCCTGCGTTGCTGGGGCCGGCTGATTTCGACTGCAATTTCCCCCCCCCTTTTTATGGGGGTTAAAAAGACCTGGGAACTATGCCGCCTTCTCTTAATCCATCTAGCCCCCGACCAGGACCACCACCACGAGGACTTTCCCCCCTCCCCTATTCTGCTGCTGGACCTCCCGACACGACTTCGGACTGTACTCCAGGAGGGAACTGCTGGCCCTGCGCGACTCCCCCATCGCGCAGGCATGGCCCAACACGATTCTAAGGGCCGGCCTTGATGAAGGGGTCTGGAACCCTGAGAGGTGGCACTCAGCGACAGCACTGAGGGAACTAAGAAGAAGGAAATTACGTGTCTTCTTAGAGGGGTGTTTTATTAAATTTTTAGGGGGTTCGGGGTTGGCCCGAGGGGAACTAGGGGAGTCCTCTCTGAGGCCAAGGCCGGTCCTGTCTGGGGGGCGCGGA
>NW_015386428.1:991740-992799 GCF_001527695.2 Protobothrops mucrosquamatus
GCACTCCTTAGGATGGACTTCCGGACCGCTTCCCCTCGCCGCAGGGAGACGGAACCGCCTAGATGGTTCCGTCCCAGGCTCCTGATGGACCCGGAGAGGTTTCTGACGGAGCTTGGGCCATATCCGGAGGAGCTAGGTCACGACTCGGCGGAAGATCAGGCTGCGGCCTGGGATGTGGCCGCAGCCGCAGCACTGGACCAAGTCGTGCCGTTGCGGCGTCTGACCCGACGTAGATCTCAACTAGCTCCTTGGTTCACCGAGGAGCTGAGAGAGATGAAACGCCGGAAAAGACGCCTAGAGAGCAGTTGGAGGGCTACCCGAACCGAATCCGACCAAACACAGGTAAGGATACATGTTAGATCCTACCTTGTGGCGATGAGGGTGGCGAGGTCTAATTACTACTCCACCCTCATTGCGTCATCAGATAACCGCCCGGCCTCCCTCTTCAGGGTGACCCGTTCCCTCCTTCAATTGAGGGGGGGGACCCCCTGGCGGGGAAGGCTGAGGAGTTTGCACAATATCTGTATGACAAAGTCGCTCGGATGCGAGAGGGTCTGGACTCCGACTGGGTGGCCCCGGGGGAGGTGGCGGGAGCAGGTCTTGAGACTATTGTATGGGAGGAGTTTGACTCTGGCTCCCGAGGACGTGGACAGGATCCTGGGGAGACTGAATGCAACCACATGTTTATTGGATCCGTGTCCCTCCTGGCTGGTACTGGCGGCTCGGGAGGGTACACGAGCCTGGCTCCAGGGAATTACAAATGCTTCTCTACGGGAGGGTGCCTTCCCCGCGGTCCTAAAGGAGGCGGTGGTGAGGCCCCTCCTTAAGAAGCCCTCCCTGGATCCAGATGTATTGGCCACCTATCGCCCAGTCTCCAACCTGCGCTTTGTGGCGAAGGTTGTTGAGAGTGTGGTTGCACAGCAGTTTCCTCGGCACCTGGAGGAAACAGTCTATCTAGACCCTCTCCAGTCGGGCTTCAGGCCGGGATACAGCACGGAAACGGCATTGGTCACGTTGGTGAATGATCTCTGGAGGGCCCGGGACAGGGGTTATTCCTCT
>NW_015386428.1:993663-1020978 GCF_001527695.2 Protobothrops mucrosquamatus
GGGACTGGCCTAGGGGAAACTTTTAGAGGGGTTTTAATTATATTTTAATTAGATTAAATTTAAATATTTCCTTTTTAACTAATTTTTAAATTTGTAATGTTATTTGTGTATTTTTACCCGATTGTTAGCCGCCCTGAGTCCGCAAGGAGAAGGGCGGGATATAAATTTAATAAAATAAATAAATAAATAAATAAATAAAATAGATTTTATTTGAATCTGCTCCAGGCTAAAAGAAGCCTAACAGAAATAATTAGAAGATAATACTTCATATTATCGGCACCCTGAAGGATTTTATCGGCATCCATACAGAAAATATGTCTTAAATTTTTGTATTTGCAGTATCAAACATCAATATGAATGTTACAAATGCAGCATCTTCTCAATACACAGTACAATGAGATCCTAGCAAGTCTGTAAATTGAAGGAACATGTTCTCACTTTCGGTGGGAATGCAATAAAATATCAGAGTTTGGAAGAATGTGTTTAAAGAGATGTCTCGCAGAACTAAACAATATATTCAATTCTTTCCAAAACTCAGTCTGTCACACATATTTAAGGACTAGAATAAGAAACTGCAAAATAAACGGCCTCAGTAAGTTTTTACTTGTAGTAACTAAATTAGTCATTGCTAAACAATGGAAACATCTGGATAATATTTCAGTAGGTAGATGGCATGGGATCTACTATGTAGCTTTACTTGAAAAATCTCTGAAAAAAATCCATTGTTTGGTGAACTGATGTACTGAATCATTGTTTTACAAGGAATGTAGAATTTTATAAGTACCCTGGAAACATCTTGTTCCAAACATTAGTGGCACTGAAAAATGTACCAATGCTAAGTAAATTTCATAAGTTCATTTTGTTTAAAAAAGTCTAACCTTCACCTTTGCGCAGGAATCCAAGTTCAATCCTGTCTGCATGAACAAATCCAGATGCAGTAATATCACATCACACCAAAAATGCTCTCCTTGTAATCAGCAGTTATTCCAAGAACTTGTTCAACCATGACAACTTTAAGATGGGTGGACTTCAGTTCCCAGAATTCCTCAGCCAGCATATTTCATCTGACTATCCCCAATCCTTTCTACCTTATGTGCATTTTCTTCATTTATTTATATTCATTCATTTTATTTACAAAATTTATTGGCTGCCCATTTTATCTCAGGGTGGCTTACAGTCTTACAGACTTAGCCCTCTTCTAGAAGACTCTATAGCAGTGATGGCGAACCTTTTAGAGACTGAGTGCCCAAACTGCAACCCAAAATCCACTTATGCATCTATAGCACCTATAAAAACAGGCAGAGACCTTTGGACCATTCCCTGTGGACATCCAAAACCCTCGGTCTCCCTCGTGGCCTTGTGGTTGCGTCTTTCCTTCTTGCACAGGCCGGTTGGGGATGGCTCTGCCTCTCTGGCAGAGGTTAAGCAGAGGCTATAACTTTTTATACTTTATTTTTATTTTAAACAATGTGGTTTAACTTGGTACTCTATTTATAGAGAGTAGATAGTGTCTAGATGACATGTTTTGACATACTACAGAACGGATCTTTGTGTGTCTCCTCTTAACTATTTTTTTTTAAAATTCATAGCCTCATATTATTAATTAAATTTATTAAATGTTTCAGCTGACACTTCATAGCATATAATGCTTTGAGGAAAGTGAACTGTAGTTTTTCCTTTAGCTTCCTTAAGAGTTCCTATAAAGTTAAATAGATATTTTTAGATTCCCTGAAAGAGCAGCAAAGCAGCTGATCCATGATTATTATTATATATTTTTTTATCTTAAGTGCACTTTGTAAGCTACCCTCTGCACAGCACTGGCTGCTGCTGTCTGGCGGCATGAGTAGGATCACTGCTTTAAGCATTGGCTGTTTGGAATCACATCTGAAAGGCATCTGAAATGCAGATCTCCTCAGTTTATAACCACAATTGGGCCCAGAGGTTTGGTTGTAAGTCGTAAATTCAGGCAGTCGTTAAGTATGTGACCTGACTAAATTTTATGAGCATCTTATGACCATCATAAAGTGACTAGACAAACCCAGTTCCTGCAATCATTCTTCATATGTTTTAGTCTCTAGCTAGCCCCTAATCGATCATTCCCAAAGAAGAAAAGCCTTGCCAGCTGTGCCCACTTCTTCGTATCCTGGCAAAGGTTCCCTGTTGCCTCTTCCCACCGGGCAGCCCATCCCGGCCTGGGCCCTGCTCCTCTTCCTCCCTCTGGGGGCCCCCAGCAATGGCTGGGCAGGAGAGAGGGGTTCACTCCCTGGGAGAGCAGGGCCACCGTCGGGCACCAGAGGGCGCCATGAGCACACTTGATCTCTTTCAGGGATCTCCTTTGGCCACAGGACAGTCCATTCAATTGTGCCAAGGTGCCACCTATGGATCTCTTTAAGTTTAACTCCGGTTCTTTCCGCTATAAACGTTCTATGGTAGAGGCAGAGCAAATATAGAAGCAAGAATCGCAGCCTTCCTAGCCCCATACTTTGGATTTCCCAGGATCCCCAACCTCCCTTTCTCTTCCCTCCTTCCCTCCCTAGTCCCCTCTGCCTTCCCTTCTTGTCTGCTCCGGCCCTTCTTGGCCTCCTGGACATCGGCTCAGCCAGGGCACAATGCGGGCGAGACCTCGAAGTGACTTTCCCAGGGCTTCTCAACCTCAGCAAGATGCGTGGACTTCAACTCCCAGAATTCCCCAGCCAGCCACACTCTTTGGGTTTTATGTCATGGAACCCAAGGTTAGACGATTATCTGTGGAGGGAGCCTTTGGAGGTGTTAGTCATCTGTTTGCCTGAATTCCTTGCCAAAAATGGCTGGTTTGGCCATTTGTCCCTCATTTGGGCAGTACAATTTGAGAGGGATTCCTGGGGTGTGCGTCTCACACAGCCTGTCAGCCGTGTGTGTGTGTGGGGGGGGGGGGAGAATGGGGCTTTCCATGGCTGATTAGAAGCCGAGGGAGCTGCAACGGCTTCGGGAGAGAGGTGGGTTCCAGAGTCCCCTCTGCCTTCCCTTCTCCCCTGAACCTGGAGGTCTTGAATGAAACCTGGGAATGGGAATCTTCCAAGCCAGCCTTTGACCCCTGCAAATTCTCCCTCCCTCTCTCTCCCTCATCTATCCATGAGAATACATTTGCTGATGTACAAATAAAAATTACAAGCATAAAATATTTAAAAAAATTAAGCTTAAAAATTTGGTCCTCTCCAGCCAGGAGGCACCTGAGCATCTGGTGGAACGGCATTTTGGGGAGGGTGGCCAGTAAGTCAAAATGGCAGCTATGACTTGATTTGGCTGTTTTACATGCACAGCACTTGCTGAAATGGCACGACTGCTTCAGTGGCACAGCTTTGGCAGCCATCTTGACTTTTTTGCCCTCCCTACTGTTATCCGCAATCTCCCTCCCCCTGCTAAAATTCTACTATATTTCTCTAGGTACCAGACGCTGCTGAAATCAAGGCCAAGTAAGGAGGTTTCCTGCTCGTCCTTAAAAATGTACAAGCCAGAGCAGCTCCCGGAAGTTCTGTAGCTGCAGATTCTCTGCCAAGGTCAGATGGTTTGGAAAGGTGTGGTCTGGGGAGGGGGGAGGGGGGGAGGAAGAGCGCCAGCAGCACGCTATCACTCTGGCACTCTTTCTCAACCTCAGCTACGTAGAGTTCAACTCCCAGAGTTCCCCAGCCAGCTCTCCCCACCTGGCCCCTGCTGCCTTAGTCATGCCGGGAGCCCCATTCCAGGGGGGCTCCCGTCTTCTTTGGTATCATGTATGCAAGCCAAAGAGGCACCCAGGACAATCTGACCTCTGCCTTTCCTTCGTTCTTAGAGTAGCAACCCAGATGTTGAGTCTGTTTGTATATGTGTGTGCCTAATGCCAAACTGTCTGAAGAGCCCCCTCCCCACTTGCCTTGCCAAGGACCCCAGCAACCTGGGTGCAGCTGAAGATTTTGTTCTGCTACGGCAAGATTCCCTGTCTTGTAACCCAGCCAGGAGTGGTTGCTGGCAGGACGGTTTTGCAAGAGGTGAGGGGGGAAGCTCTTGGCTGGGCTGGCAATCAGCACTCAGAAAGGTGAGCATTATTGCCAGGCAACAGGTGGGACACTGAGGAGCTACCAGTGGTGGCAACACCCAGGATCCCAGATTCCACCCTGGGCAGCTTGGAGAAGGCTCCAGGCAGAGTCCCACAGTTGCCTAAAGAGATGCCACCCCTTCCCCCAAACAGCCCCCCCTCCCAGGATAGCAGGTGAATGAGAACCTGCCCCCTCAGCACCCCCTCCCTTTTCCCCTGGACAGGCGGCCTGTTTCCAACCAAGGTCCTCCACTGAAACTCTCCCCCAGCTTTGTTTTCAAAGAACCTCACCTACGCTAAGGTGGAGCTACCTGGAGGAAGATGAGTTCTTGCAAGGAAGAGAATATCCATCGGTTGGCTTTTAATTGCAAAAAGGCAGACAGAGGATGCTCTGGGGCACTGACTGTGGGCATATATACCTCTCGATGCCCTTGCATCCAGGCTCCGGTTGCCTGTCAGAGTGCCTGAGGACGCCTGGCTGGCCTGCTTGGAAGAGGACGGAGGCTCTCCGGAAACAACATGAAGGTGGCAGGACTTGGCTTGCAAAAGGTGCCACCCCTGGCATGCTGGCTGGTAGGCGCTGGAGAAGGCCCCTGCCAAGGGCCAGAACGCCAGACCAGGCGCATTGGGCTTCCCGGGTAGGCTGCCCCTTTGTGGGGCAGACTCCTCCCATGCAATGGGGCTTTCTCAGGGGAAATGGAGCCTGCCCAACTCCCCAATACTCACAAAGTCAAGGAGAAATTGTGCCACCTTGCAATAAGCGCCTTTCTGCCTTAAATTGTGAAAAAGCCAGTCCAGCTCTGGTGATTAACGTCGGTGTTTATGAGGTGGGATGATTATTTTGAATTTGGATGTTGTGATTTAGGCCAATGTTTCTCAACCTGAGCGACCCTAAGATGTGCTGGCTGGGGAATTCTGGAAGTTGAAATCCACAAATCTTAAAGTTGCAGAGGTTGAAAACCGCCGCTTACTTAGATTAACACAATGTGTTCCTTGGGGCACGTCTTCCAGAGGAGGAGATTGTTATTTGAGGTCTGTTTTGAAGTTTAGCGTCTTTTTTTAATCCTAAGAATCCGATAGGAGAGCAAGAGAGTCCTCAGGGTAGGGTCAAAAAAATCAAGATGTAGCCGCAACAGCGTGATGGAAGCTCAACCTGTTTTTTTTACAAGTGTTGCGTATTTGGAGTCTCAGTCACACTGTTGCAGCCACCGTCTTCAACTTTTTGGATCATGCCCTGGAGATACCCTGTGCAAGGGTCTTCAACCTGGCTGCCCATCTCAGGTGTGAACTTCCACAATTCTCAGCAGGCATTGAAATGGATGAATGTAGAGAGAATGTAGACTAGAGCGCCAATCTGCCTGCTGATGAAGGAAGGAGGCCGGAAGCCAGGAGAGCAGGTGAGCTGTCACGCCTTAGGCGTGGGAGCCGGCTGGGTGACCCTTGGGCCAGTCCTCCTCTCTCAGCCCATGGGGGGGGGGTGGCTGTGCGGAAAACAGGAAGAGGAAGGAATGTTCCTTGTGTGTGAAACCTTGAGTTATTTAGATAAAATAACAAAGGAGGTATTAAAAATCTAAATAAATAAATAAAAATATTGTGGGAATTGGTAGACGACACCTTGGAAAGGTGCCCAAATTGGGGAAGGCAGCAAGAAACAAACCCCCCCACCCAGTGAACTGTGTCCAAAGCGACAAAGCTAACCGGAGTTTTGAACGTGGTTTGAGAAATCACCAGCAGCATATGCAAATGAGGCTGGGCAACCCACCCAGATGTGCTCTCCAGATGTGCTGGACCTCGATCCCCAGGACTCCCAACCGGCAGGGCCCGAGCCTGGGGATCGGCGGGGTCGGCACGGGGAATCTGGCAGGCAGCAGAGCGAGCAAGAGTTTCCGAAGGCCAAAGGGGCCGAGCCGAGCCGCCGCCTCCCCCGCCGACCGGTTCCGCACGTTTTCCGAACAATCCGCCACCTATTCAAGGCGGAGCTTCCTGGCGGCGAGCCGGGCCATCGGCGGCCGGGCAAGCAAGCGAGCGGCTGGGAGACTCTCCCCCGCCCAGGAGGGGGGCCGGCGGGAAGGCCGGCGGGAGGGCGAGGCCGGGGGGAGCGCGGGATGCCGCCGCTTCCCGTCCAGCCTGGGCTCCTCTGCACACGCGCGCCTTCGCCCGGCCCGACCTGGAGCCCGCGGGCGCCTGCGGCCCGGCCTCCGTGGGTGGGCCTTTCCCGCCCGCCCGCCGGATGCCCGAAGCCCCCGCTTCTCCCCGGCTTTCCCCAGAGGCGGCGGCGGCAGAGCGGGAGGACTCCGAGCGGGACCCCCAACGGGGTTTCGGGGGGTGTGTGTTCCTTTGTGATCGGCACAGACCGGCCCGGCCTTTGGGGAGGGGGCGGGGAGGGCCCTTGCTCCGGCTGGGAAGGGAGCGGGGGGGCTGCTGGACTCCATCCAAGCGCCTGCCCTGGAGACCCCCCCCTCCTCTCGCCCTGGACGCCCCCAGCCCCCGATTTCTTGCTCTGCTGCGCAGCCCCTCCCCCCGGCATTCCAGGGAGGGGCGGGGCTCCTCTGCCTCCCCTTCCCTGCCCAGAGGGCCTCCCCTCCCCCTCCCCTCCCCCTCCCCGCAGCGTGGCCAGAGCAACCGGGGCGGCCGCCCGCCCGTCCGCCTGCCTTTGTGCCCTCCGGCGGGCCGGCGCACCTGAAGGCGGCAGAACTGGCCCGCTTCTCCCCGGAGCCCTTCGGGAGCCGAGCGGGGCTGGCTGGCCGGGGGGAGCCTCGGGGGCGGCCTCGGCCTGCACGAGGGGCGCCTTCCCTGGGCCGCGCTGGCCGTCTTCTGGGAAGGGGGGGGACAGCCGGTCCCGAGCGCGTCTCCTCCAAGGCTTCCAGGCGGGCCTCCTTCCTGCTTCGGGAGCCCCCAGGGCAGCTGGAGGGGGGCACTGCCCGCCCGGCCTCTGGGCCTTGGGGGGCCATTCCGAGGCGCGAGGAAGGCCGGGCAAGAAGCGGCCTCTCTGCTCCGCTCCCTGGAGCCGGCGATGATGAAGCCGCGAAGCTTGGCGGGCGCTGCTGCCCTTCCTGCCCCGTCCCAGAGCTGCACCTCTATACTCGCCCTTTGCAGCGACGTCCAGGGCTGGGCATGCATGCGAGACCCACAAAAATTCCGATTAGTTTTGTTGGGATGATGGAAGTTACATTCTGACAGATTTGGAGAGCGGCTGGTTGGAGAAGGCCGGCAGTTTGTCTGTGGACCTGGCAACAAAGCTGGCTGAACTCCGTGGGTCTTCCTTCGCATAGGCACAGGGCAACCTGCTGAACGGTGAAAGCGTGTTCAGACTTTTAGGCTGCCCAATGGGGTTGCCCTGTGCCCATGCGAAGGAAGACCCACGGAGTTGAATGAGCTTTGTCATAATGGTTATAAAATGGGTCAGCCACAGAATTGACCCAGCTTTACAACTTTTTTTGCAGCAACACCACATGTCCGTAAGCAAACCAATATGGGGCGATTTTGCTGAAATCTGGAAGTGGTGCCAGTTTTGGGCAAAGCCATCGTAGGAGGTGGTCATATGGGTGCTGCAGGCGGCCCCAAATGGCTGTGCTGCTGAGGTCTGAAGTTTGGCACCTAGGACTGTAGGGGTGGCCCGACTGTCAGAAGTTCAGATCCGGGTCATAAATTCCCTTTTTCAGGTTGGTCTAGCTTTGGTTCCTTGGACAGACAGCCCCTCTTCTGCTCTCAGCTAGTCCTCCTGCCTTCTTATGGAGATCCCCTCCCCAGATGTAATCATAGCTTGTGCTTCCAGCAGCTGTTGCAAATTACGCCAGACATCTTTCCTTGTGCCCGCGGAGATGAGACTCTTCTTGCCAGCTCCCCAGAGGCTTTCTTTGCTGGGAGCCTAGTAAGTGGGGCCTGCTCCACATCTGCCAGAGTTGGTGTTTTATGGGGAGGGGGGGAAACAAAGTTGAGGAACCAAGCAAGAATGGAAGAGCGCTGGTAAGACAGGCAGCAAAGACGGGGAAGACTGCTGCAGAGATTCTGCTCTGCGTTGGTGGAGAAAGAGGAAAAGCTGAGGCTGGGGATCCATGCCAGCTACCCTCCCCTTCCTCCCCGTGTTCTGGGGGGGGGCTCAGAAGAGATTTTGGCTGACAATGGACTCCCTGTGTGTCTCTGGGTCCCACAGAAACAAAGGCTCGGCAGAGATCGCGGCTGCCCAGTTCATCCCAGAAGCATTGAAAGGGGGCACCTTTCAGTGGCCACAGCCTGGGATTGGGTGGGAAGGAGGGGGCCGCAGAAGGACGGAGGGGAGAGGCTCGGCTTTGCTCAACTGAGAAACGGATCCAGAGTTTGCAAATGTTTCTGCAGAGGGCTAGATTGAGCTGGCCGGGAGCAGCCTTGAAGACGCTTATCAGTGGTCTCCAGAGACTCTGCCGAGGACAGACGCCCGTCGTCTGATTCACGCTACAATCAGAAACTTCACTTGCATGTGAATTGGGTACCAGTTGTGTTCATCTTCGGTCAAAAATGATTTGGGTTATATACAATGCGAGGAAATATTTTATCCAACAGGCAAAAATATGTAAAGCTTATTTTGTTTAAAGGGCCTAATAGGAATCTTAGCAAGTATTTTGGGCTGGTTAAATTAAAATAGCAAAACTGACCAACAGGCAGTGTCTTTGGAATGTGTGACTTGTACTAGGATAATCAACCATCTTCAGGGGCTTTTGGGAAAGAGGATAAAGGCAAAGCTGACGAGCAGAGAAGGGAAAGGAGGAAGCAGCTGGCATTACCGGCAGAGAGTGGTGGATTTAAACAGAGCCTAAGAAAAGAAAAACAATTTCCTTTGCAAAAGAACTGCAGCAGGACAAACTGTTACGAGCACTTTTGGGAAGTGATCACCACGCTAGTCTGTTCTGCAAAAATCTCAAAAGAATTTTGTAACGCTGTCAGGATGAACACATTTATCCTGACCTAAGTTTTTATGAAGGACTCTTCACATCTTGAGATGTAAACCTCAACCTGGCATCTTACTCTTAAAAGTGAGATATTGGTTACAGGTAGTCCTTGACTTACAACCATTCCCACTGATGACAACCGCGGAACGGGTGATGTACAGTCCACGAAGCACCCCCTCCCCAGCCATTGTAAAGGGCTGTGTGGCTCCTCCCGTGGTCACAGGATCGCATGCCAGGCACTTGGCGACCGGTTGCGGTGTTCCACGGTCACGTGATTCCATGATGTTTTTTGCTCGATTCCAGCATTTTTTTCCAGTTTCCGCAAAAGCCCCCATTTCAAGGAATGGATTCCTGTTTGCTTAATAAGAACTATCACAAAAAATGTAGCAAAATCATTTTCGCTCACCTGGATGCCTTGGCTTAGGACCATAATGACTTATGACTGGATTTCCAGTCCCAATTGCTATTGTAACTCAAGGATCTACCTGTATCCCACTTACTTTTCACTGTTGGAAAAAAAATTACACTTTGAACCTCATTGAAGACAAAGTCCAACATGTGTGCTATAAACCTTATTATCATCATGGTTATGTTTATGACACCAATATTCTGTTAAGAAAGTATCCCTTAAGCAATTTCAGAACTGTTGCCCTAATTCCCACATTATGCTAAGTCACATTTTTAAAAAGTTGTTTTTAAAAGGAAACAAATGCTTTATAAAACCCTAGTAAGACCACACCTGGAATACTGCATCCAGTTTTTGGTCACTGTACTAAAAAAACGATGTTAAGACTTTGGAAAAAAGTCAGAGAAGAGCAATTAAGATGATACAAGGCCTGGAGACTAAAACATATGAAGAACGGCTGCAAGACTTGGGTTTGGCTAGTCTAAAGAAAAGAAGAAATAGGGGAGACACGATAGCAGTATTCCAGTATTTGAGGGGCTGCCACAAAGAAGAGGGGGTCAAATTATTCTCCAAAGCACCAAAAGGCAGGACAAGAAACAATGACTGGAAACTGACCAAAAAGAGAAGCAACCTGGAATTAAGGAGAAACTTCCTAACAGTGAGGACAATTAACCAGTGAAACAGCTTGCCTTCAGAAATCGTGGGTGCTCCATCACTGGAGGTTTTTAAGAAGAGGCTAGAGCTAGACAGTCACTTGTCTGAGATGGTATAGATTCTCCTGCTTGAGCCGGGGGCTGGACTAGAAGACCCCCAAGGTCCCTTCCAGCTCTATTCTATTCTAAAATTTGTCTATCCATTAAGACTCCTTTGGATGAGTCTCACTTCCGCTTCAATAAAGCTTTCTAATGTTGAACTGCCTATAAAACTGCTACTTTCTGTGTATAATACAGCATCTCTCTTTAGAGCACTTGCCCTGTTTTGGAAATCCCTTTGCTACTTAGTTGATGGATGGTGTTTGTTTTGGCAGTATTTTGGCTCCTGGGATTAAGAAAAGTAATGTTGCAAATGTTGCAGTGTTCAGTGGTTATTGTGTGTACTTCCTGCTGTTCCTATTTAAAGTAGTCCCATTAGGAGCATCCCTCCCTGTAGTGGCCTTCTCTTGACTACATGTTTACCTAACTTATCAGTGCAAGAGGAATAGGGAGGGAAGCACAGAGAGCATCCCCTGTGGCCTTCCAAGTATGATTGAACAATTTCACGGTTTCACAACGTAAGGAAGACCAAACATGTCCCAATCCTCCTTTGTCCATGTGTGTGTGTGTGTGTGTACACCTGCTCCTTCTTCTGGTGTGGTTTGAGCCATGCAGATAGAGCCATCCCCCTTGGTGGAAACCTTGATGATCAGGTATTTCACTTGTTCTATTACACAAGTATGAAAAGGAGACACAGCAAAGGAGAAAATTAGCTGGAATGTTTATCACCCCCATTTAACTGGCCCCCTGTGTCTGAGTTGGCAGATGGGGCCACCCATCTGCCCTTCTCTGGATGGGGCCGCCCGGCTGGGGGATCTGCACCTTCACCCAGTTTGAAGGACCAGCTCAAAGGAGGCTCCCTCCATCCTACGTGCAACTTCTGCTTATCAGCCATTTCGGTTCCAGGCCAGCAGTTTATGACATCCTTGCGGGGCCTGTGCTGGGAGGAAACGGGATATCTTGTGCACGTGCAAAGAAAGAGTTATTTATAGACAGCAGAAAGTAACACAATCACCGGCAAGCTTTGCGTGTATTTATTCCCTGGACCTTGTGCTGTCATACAGAAGGAGAAACGTGCAGCTCATTTTATCCCTCGGCTTGTATTGAGGCATGTAAAAAATGGTAGAGGCCCTTTTGAGTGGAGAATGACCTGGAGGCCGTTAGTGCTGGAACGTGCATGTCAGAAAGTATCACCTTCAGCTGGGCTTGCTTTGAAATTTCCCAGCCTATTTAGCCTTTGAAAATCTGGAGCTTTTTTCTGATTTCAGCAGGACTTTTATAAATCAGTAAAAAAGGCTGCAGCCTTTCAGGACTGGGCACATTTACTCTGCAATGCAATGATTTTCGCAAGGGCTCTTCAGAGGCAAAGAGACAAAAGACTCTGTGGGAATTTGCAGCAAGCGATAAATCTGTTACAGGAATTCCTCAACTTAATGACCAATACTGAGCCCGCAATTTCAGTCATCAGTCGTGACGGTTATTAAGTGGGTCACAGGGGAAGGGAAGAACAGTGGATGGGTTTGCATAATGCACAAAGCTGTCATACGGAAGTCCTTGACTTACAACATGACCCATTTTACAACTTTTTTTGCCACAGGCATTGGGCGAGTGAGTCTGGTTGCTAAGCGAGACATCACACAATCACAGTTTGTGACCTTCCCTGCCGATTTCCCCAAAGCCAGCTGGGAAGATGGCCAAGGGTGACTACGCAGCCTTGGGACACTGCAGCGACCAGTCAAAAGCCACTTTTTGCGGTGCCGTTGTAACTTTGAACGGTTGCTAAATGAATGATCATAAGTCAAGAACTACCTGTATGGTTTTTGTATTGCGTACTGCAATGTGTGAACCAAGGAACTGTGGTGGTTTCCATGCGACGATTTATAGCTAAATAGCAACAGCACTTAAGATTTATATACTGCTTCACAGTGCTCTCTTAAGTAAACCTCTCTCCATCACTCATCCTATGGTTTGGCCTCCAGACCTCTTTGTTGCTCTTCTCTGCACACTTTCCAGGGTGTCAACATGTTTTTCTGCATCGTGGTGATCAAAACTGGGCACAGTATTCAAAGTGTGGTCTTACCAATGCAGTATATAGCGGTACTAATACATCATGGGATCTCTGTTGATGCAGCCCAGCACTGAGTTGGCTTTTTTGGCGGCTGCCGCACACGGCTGGCTCATACTTAAGCGGTTATCCACTCGGACGGCTAGATCCCTCTCACAGTTACTACTGTTGAGCCAGGTACGGCCTCTTCTATGCCTGTGCCTTTGGTTGTCTTGCCTAAGTGCTGGGCCTTACTTTTCTCACCAGCGAACTGCATTTTGTTGGATCGGGCCCGTTGTCCAAAGAATGATCTTTGAATTTGGTCTCCGTTTTCCTTGGTTTGAGAAAACGGCTCCCAATTCACCTCGTAGGTGTAGCCTCGAATATCTTTCCATAATGTTTAATTATAGAGTATCAAGAATAGGCTTGCTCTGTTAGTTATTTTTAAATTGTGCTTTTAAAATAGTTTTGTTTTTATACATAAAACCATTTATTAGTTGTTAGCTATTTTGATTCTTGCTTTTGGTGGAAACGCAAGGCCAACAAGCAGAACCCCCAAGAAACAGAATAAAGTGGAAGACTTGCTTGAAGTAACTCCTGCTGAGTTCCTGGAATTTACATCCTGGGTCAAGACTGCAAATTCAAGAGATTTTCCCCGCTGCCGGTTGCCTGGATCAGCCTAATTGCTTTCGGTTACTTGGAGCTAACGTGGCCTCCAGAAACTAAACGTGATTTCTTGGAGCCGCCAATTATGACTCACTTTGGAAGGCAATTTTGCAGCCCTGTCTGGGCACTTCCAGCCCTTGCATGCTCAGACAAGAAATGAATGCAATGGGCACTCTGACATACTGCCGGGGTAAAAATTAACAGAGGTGGGAGGGTGGCATTTTCCCACCTGGTTCCTCTAAGCGGCCAGCAACCAACACTCAACAACTTGCTGCTGCAGGAGCTGGAAGGAAGTTTGAGTACAACTTTTCCAGAGCAAAGGTAGCACCGGTCTCAGTTGGTGCTCACCTGCCTGTCAAAGACGGGGACCCCACAAACTCTTTAAAAATGAAGCTGAAGAAATGCAAATGAGTGTGACCTTTACCTTCCCTCCAGGGCTGTGTTTTGCAACCCTACCGACTTTAGGGGATTTCAACTCCCAGAACTCCCCAGCTGAATTGCTGGCTGGGGAATTCTGGGAGTCGAAGTCCACTCATATTAAAGCTGCTCACCTTGAGAAGCATTGCTCCAGCACTCCATGATATCAAGACCATGGCGTGGAAATTTAGCAACAAGTTGGTGGGGCTGCAGCTGTTCTCCTTTCTCTTCTTCCTACTTTTATGAAGCAAGCAGGAAACAAATACGAGACTCCCAGACCCAAACTAGGTCCAAAATTACCCATGGAGGCTGATGGCTACCATACCAGTATCTTGGAAGTCAAACTATACTAAAGGTTGCCCACGGGCACTCTGAAAAGCAAAGCTGCATTGCTGCCTGTCAGTCAGGCCGACTGCCAGGGGTCCCCAGGATTTTAGGCAGGTGGTCTCCTTCACTGGGACCTTTTACCTACGTGGAAGGTGATCTGCAGGAAGAGTAAAAAAGTTCACTCCCTTCTTCAGTTCAAACAAAAGAAGAAGAAGAAATCCAGTTGTCATGACTCAACTTCCAAACAACTCTTACCTGGATGACTAAGAACCTTCATGGACATTTGGTCCATCTTGGGAGGCTTTCAATAGAGCGGACAACCATTTCACTGGGATGGTACAGAGTCTCCTCCTTGAGCAAGGGGTTGGACTAGAAGACCTCCAAGGTCCCTTCCAACTCTGTTATTCTATGTTATATGTTCACTTAACAACCACCTTGCTTAGCAACGGATGTTCCCATCCCAATTGTGGTTGTAAGTCAAGGAGTACCTGCACTCCCTTGTCGACCTGGTGTTGCTGCTGCTACTTTCCTATCTCCACCCCACCCCACTTTTTTGACAGGCAGGACCAGGTAGGCAGCCCACCGCAGAGAAGCCACCTCTTGGGAGGCCGGGTGGGCCTGCTGTTCTTGCCGGCCTGGGCGCCGCTTGCCAGGATTCTGCTCCAAGGCAGGAGGGGAGCCTCGGCATGAAGCTCTCCAGCGCAAGCAGCCTGCAAGGGAAGCTGAGTCACGGCTAGCTGGACTCCCGGCCCTCCTGCCTCCCTCCTCCATTACGATGCTCACGAGGCCGCCTCTCCTCTCAGGACCTTGGTGCAACGGAGGGAAGTTATGCCTCTGCCCTGCAACCATCACACAGGCGCCCACACAAAGGCCCCGACCAGCTCCTCCCGCTGCACCGAAGGTGTCTCCCCGGAGGGGCTCCGTCCGGCAGGATCCCCTCATTCAGCCCCAGGGGCCTCCTCGCCTGTGCTGGGGGGGAGGGGCAGGGGGAGAAAGGCGGGAACTGAGCAGACCCCACAGCGGCCCCACCGGGGGAGCAGCTGGGGGGGGGGGCGGAGGAGGAAAGAACGGCTGCGCCGGGGGGGCCGGAGACGCTCCGAGGACCCACCCAAGGGCACCGGGCAGAGGCTGCAACCGGCACCTGCTCCTCGACCCAGGCGCTGCCGGAGTCATTGGCCGCCCTCGCCGCCCCCACCCCCCAATGGGCCGGGCTGCAGCTGACGCGTCCCCAGCAAGGGGCACTCCTGCCACCCCGGCCGCCGGATGGGACTCCGGCCCTTCGGCACCGGCCCCCCTTCGGGAAGCAGGCCCGCCGGATCCGCCGCTTGCTTCGCCCTCGGGAGGGTCGGGGGCGGGCGGAGGGCCGGGGAGGGGGCAGCCCCGCGCCTTAAGCCGCCCCGCTCGACCCGCGGACCCCGCTCCCACAGCCGAGAGGCGCCGGCGACCCAAGGGCAGACGCCCCGCCGAACTCCGCCCGCGCCCTCCGCCGCTCCAGGGCTGAACCCGGCACGGGCTCGCTCCTCTCCAGCGGGAACCGGCCCGCCCTGGCCAGACCCACCCGCGCCGCCCCGCGCGGCTCTCTCACCTCGGCAGGGGGAGCCCCTCTCGAGCCGGAGAGGCGGGCTGCGGATCGCAAGCGTGGAGCGGCGGCGGCGGCTGCAGGGGGACCTTCGGAGGGAAGCGAAGCGCGGCGGAGGCGGAGTGTCGGAGGGGGAGCTTTCCACACCCCGGCGCGCTCCGCAGGCCCCGCCCGGCCTCCCCACACGCCCTCCGGTCCGGCCGAAACTTTCCCCGGCGGCGGCGGCGGCGGCGGCAGCGGCAGCGCCTCTCCTTCGCGCCTCGCCGATCGGATCGCCCACCGAGGGAGAAGGACTCGCGGCGGCCCGCCGGGACCTGCCCGCTCTGCTCGGGAGAAACTTGGGCGGCCCGGCGGCGGCGGAAGAGCAGCGGCGGCGGCGGCCGGGGCCCCGCGCGCTCCAGAGGCCAGGCGCCCGAGCGGGCGGGTCTTCCGATGGNGGCCAAGGGCGCACCTGCGGCGGCCCCCGCGGAGAAGGGCTGCCCCGTCGCCGCGCCCCCCAAGAAGAAGAAGTCCGGCTCGTCCAGCCTGCGCCGGGCCTTCAGCTGGCTGCGGGGCCGGCGGAAGAAGGCGGCGGCGGCGGCGGCGGACGGCCAGCCCGGAGCGCCCCCTGCGGAGGGCAAGAAGCGAGAGGAGCGGCGCGAGGGCAAAGGTGAGGCCGGGCCCGGCGGCGGGCGGGCAGCGGGGGCGCCTGGCAAGCGGGGGGGGGGCTGAGCGGGGGGGCTCTTTCGGGCTCCCCCCGGACTCTCCCCTCCGGCGCGCCGAGCGGGCTCTCCTCGCCCAAAGTTGCAGCGCCAGCCTGTTGCTCCTTCCTCGGTTGCGGGCTCCGTCCCTGCCCCTCCCGGAACAGAACCAGCTCAGCCTTTAGGCCACCTGCCCGTCCGGCTGGCTTCCCTCGGCCGGTGCCCCTCGGAGCAGAGCCGTTTCTTTGGGGACGTTGAGCATCAGAATCTGGCCGGGCTTCCCCAGGTGCGAAAAGGGCTCCGGCAGGCACTAAACCATCCGGCTGCAACTTGGGGAGGCGCACCAGGTGCAGCCTGGGGAGGCAGTCTTGCTCTGGGGTTGGGCTGCAGCAGGGCTGTTCTGCCAGCGGTGCCAGATGTGGGCCTCTCATTCCCCCTTGCAAACCCCTTTCCTGCCACGGCCACGGCTTCTCCGCGGGCTGCTCCTTCGGAGTCCTGGGGTCAGGGATCCCGGGGGAACCCTGGTGGGGCTCCAGATGCCTCAAACCAGGGAGGGAGCTTTGCAAGACGTGACGCAGCCGGGCCCAATCCTGACCCAGTCATCTTGCTGGGGAAGCACCACTGCGGAGGGGCAAGGAAAGCTCTTGCTTTCCCTTAGGACTTTGGACTTTGGACTGAGGGGCAGGGAGGAAGGTGCCGGGTGCCGGGTGTGTCTGGCGTGGCCCGTCTGTGCAGTCAGGCCTGAGCAGAGTTGGGAAAGTCCTGGACCGGCCAACCTGTGGCCCGCATGCTCTGGTCCACCTGGAGGGCCTTTGACTGAAGCTGCCTCTTGGGAGAGTTTACCACTTCCTGCTGCCTGGTTCACTCGGTTCAAGGCCGAGTCACGCCAAAGGGGCGTGCATGGGTGTGTGTCACACAGATGGAATGGAGCGTTGTGCTTTGACTGGAGGCAATGTGCCAGGCAGGCGGCTGGCCCTTGTGGATCCGGCTCAGGACTGGCCAAAAAGTTTCCTTGGCCTGAAGATCCTCAGAGGAGGAGCAAGGGATGATATGAGAATAATGTCATTTTTTATAGGTTAGCTAGATACTCCAGGGAAATAGCAACAAATCTGGAATCCATTTGTTTTGGCATATATTTTGTGGACTGACAAAGCACATTTTCACCCATGCAACCAGATGCCATAATATAGTTGTTCAATGTTTAAGATGTCAAGAGGCTTTTTATACTTCTGGTTGCTGCCTTTTAAAAATCCATACCTTACACAGATCATCTGACCGGAATGGTATATATAAGGTCTCCTGCCTTGAGCAGGAGGTTGGACTAGAAGACCTCCAAGGTCCCTTCTGGGGTTCTGTGCTCTTTCCAACTGAGTTAGTGGGAGAGTGTTGATGTCAGGGGGAAAAGCATCCTGGGCACATTGGTACTACAGTACTTGGAGAAACCGAGTCCATCTAGGAAGCCAGCAGTTCTTCTCTCCCTCCATCTCTGCCACCTTGCTATAGGTTGAAGCATGCTTGATACCTCCCCCCACCAGGAAAGTCAGGGGCCACCAGAAGTCCAAGCCGTGCAGGCGTGAAAGCAAAATCTGCCAGGCATTGCAAGCGAGGCCCCTGGGAGGCATTTCCCCTCCCCCTGGCACCAGGTGAGCCAAGGGGGGGGGGGCGAGTGCAGCCCTACGCGCAGACCTCGGCCCGGTTGCCCGATCCCAGGGAAGTCATATGGAGAATCCCAGGACCATCCAAAAGACAGAGAGTATTAGGAGTCCTGTCCAGTTAGAACCACATTTCTCAACTTTGGCAACTTTAAGATGCGTGGACTTCAACTCTCGGAATTCCCCAGTCAGCCATGCTGGTTGGAGGATTCTGGGAGTTGAAGTTCACACATCTTAAAGTTGCCAAGGTTGAGAAACACTGAGTTAGATAATCCTATCTCACACTGGTGCTCTTTCGAGAGGTTGGCTCTCTCACAAGGGTTGGGAGCATGATGAGAGTTGTAGTCCATTATATTTAGAAGGCAGCAGGTGGGGAAGATTGATTTTGGTGACTATGCTTGATTTTACAACTCTTTTTGCTGAGTCGTTAAGCGAATCTGGCTTCTCCCTTTGTCTTTGTTTGTTGGAGCTGGCTGAGAAAGTTGCAATTGTTGATCATATAAATCTGGGACGCTGCAGCTGCTGGCAAGACATGTTAGTTGCCAAGCACCTAAATCATGGTCACATGACTGCAGGGAAGCTGTGAAGGTCATATGTGCGAGGATTGGTTTAAGTCACTTTTTTCAGTGCATGGAAAGGGGCAGGTTTTGGAATGGGGCTCTGCTAATACGCTAATGCATCCGAAGAACATTGGGCAGTTTTTGGTAGATTCCCTGGAAAATGATGGTAAAGGCTGATGACACCTTTTAATTTCAGATACAGATTAGTGTTCTTTTTAAAAAAAAAATCATCAGCCATTGGTGTGTGGCTTTCCAATCTGGAAATATTTGCACACCCTTCCGTAACTTTGGGACCAGAATCGGTGCTATTTTCCTCGTACGGATGTGGAGATGAGCCTGATTTGCCACAATGCAATTTCCTAGAGAGTTGTGGGTCTCAGCACAAGCCTGGGATTATGTCTGCAGGAGTAGGACGTCTATTTCGGAAACTTTATGTATCTTGGAAGGAAAAGCCATGCTGTGAGGTAAAACGTGTTGGCAAAACTTTGGGTATTCTGTAGAAAAATGTACCTGTCTCCACAGCTGAAGGACTTTCCAAAAGGACAAGGAAGTCTGTTGGCCAAGGCCAGGGGTAGGCAACCTTGGCTCTTATAGGACTCTTCCTCTTCCTCTCTCTTCCTCTCTCTCTCTGCGCCCCTCCCCCCAGCAAGGTAATCTCAGGCGGCTGCCCAGGTGGGGAAGGAGACCTGCCCGTCTTGAGATCTGCGGTTCAGGTTCATCTGTTGGGGCAGATCAAGCGAGCCACTTAAACCAGCCTGGGGCTGGGAAGGGTGTCCGTGGGGTGCGTGCATGTGTCAAAAAAGTCAAAATGGTGGACATGAACTTATAATCAGAGCCCTGCCCCCTTTTTACGTATGTCCTCCTGCAGGAGCCCCCGAAAGCTGGTCTGGCAGCTCAACTGTTTTTTTAAAATATATTTACTTTGGCCTCATTTTGGAAGGAAGCGTGATGTACAAGTAACATTCATTTTATTTATTTACTGTATCCACTTTTTATTATTTTTTTTTACAAATAACTCAAGGTGGCAAACATAATCAACAGTCCTTCTTCCTCCTGCTTTCCCCACACCAACCTCCCTGTGAGTGGGTTGGGCGGAGGGGGGGAGGGGCTGCTCCCCCAGCATTAACGCTTCCCCCCCCCGGCAGAATTCTTCCCCAGCCCTGGTCACAGCAAGAAGGCCTTTTATATATATATATAAAACCATATTTTTTATTTTTTTATAATCACAAATCCTTAATATTTTATCAGCAACATGTTGTATGGGTTCCAATATTTAGCTTACTAATACATGTTAAACTCCTTTCTCTCTACCTCGTTTTTCTAGCCATTGATAAAATGTATCCCATGTTCTAAAGTATTGTGAATCTTTTTTCTCCTTCATTTTCAATGCAAGTCTGTCCATTTCTGCACAGTCCAAAATTCCCCTGATTATCTCTTCCTCCGCTGGTAATTCTTCACCCTTTCCAGTGTTGAGCAAATGCAATTCTCACTGCACTTGACACATGTAACATTAAGTATGCACATTCCTTCTCGTAATTCCCTGCAATTATACCTAACAGAAATCATTAATGCTTGCCCCCTGTGGAATTTCCCCCCAGCCCTGGTCACAGCAAGAAGGCCTTGGACGGGCTTTTTACTCGAGGGCTTTGAGGGGAACGAGAGGAACGCTGGGGCTGCTGTCGGAAAGTATCTCCAGCAACGGTTGGGCCTTGTGGGAAAGAAGGGCAGAGAACAGCGTTGTGAGAATGTGGGCACTGTGGAAGAAGCTGCAGAGGGGTAGTTTCTGACAAGCAAGCTTCCTTCCCTTGGGGGACACCCTTGATGGCCGGGTCCCCTTGAAGCACGTGAGCGCAGGGAGCTGCACATGTGAGTTTCTCGGTGGATTACCAAGGAGACGTGAAGTTCTCCGCTTGCCAGATCATTATGACTCCAACAGAGTTCTGCTGGATGAAATCACCGCCGTCTCCCAGCACATCTTATTCACTGCTTCCAAAATGCTGAGTGCAGACGGGCCCCACCCTGCTCCACTCTTTCGGCACCGGGACTCATGCACAGTTCGACAGCTGCAGCAGCCTGGAGGGGCCCAGCGAGGCCTGGATGGGAGGGCTCGCCTTTACTGGAGCATTTGTGTGTGTGTGTGTGTGTGTTTGTTTGTTTGTGTGTGTGTGTGTGTGTGTGCACCCAAGAGGGCAAGGGACTGGCCTCTAGAATTGCTTTACAGCATTGCTGACAATGGAGAGAAAGCGCTCTAAAAGGGAAAGTGGTTTCTGACCTGACACCGGTGATTCTGCACTCTGGGCAGAGAGTAGCTTGTGTGATGAGAGGCAGGGACCAAGGACCCTGCCCTGCCAGCCGAGAATGGTGCCCCTGTGAGGGCGGCAAGTGTGTGTGTGGGGGGGGCAAAGATGATTCCATTGCGAGGAACAGCCCCTCCCCCCCGTCATGTTTACATCCCAAAACAAATCCAGGAGTTCTGTGTGCAACTGTTTTGTATGTCTTGCCTTTCCCTGGACCTGGAGGTGGCTTAGTGAGAATCTTTCTTTGCTTTATCTTCACAACAGCCTTTTGAGGTGTGTGTGTGTGTGTGTGTGTGTGTGTGTGTGTGTGTGTGTGTGTGTGAAGTGGCCAGGGTGCCATTTTCCTGGCTGGAGTTAGAACTGAACCGGCCTCTCAAGTCTTAAGCCAAGAGGATTTGCAGAGATTTATTTGCCTTCCGGTTCCTTCCACTCTGCTTTGCAACTTTGCCTCCCTTGGGTCCCTTTGCCAGTTGATTTTCACCCATACAAAGAGTGCCTCCCTCCCTCCCTCCCTCCTTCCCCCCAAATGCCTCTGCTTGCTTGTTCTGCTACTAGCATGTCAACACCACAGTCAAATCATGGTTTGTTTAAACCACAACTGCCTCGTTTCACTCATACTGAACTCTGAGAAAATAGAGAGGGCTTCGGGCAGCTTTTTGAGTCTGGACCCACCTGGGGGGCCACCCGAGGCGTCCATCCATCAGACACCAAACATGCCACGCTGGTACCTGAGACCGTCCAGACGTGGCTGGGCATCACCCAAGGAGACTTGAGATTAGCAGTTCTCTGCATCCAGGAGCATCTGTAGGGTGTGGTCAAGACAGTTGGGAGAAGATGAAACGGGCCACACTTCACTCACACCATTGTGGCTGCCATCTTGACTTTGACTGTGCCCTGTAAGCACCCGTCTGTATCCAGTAGGGCCTGCCGCTTTCTGACTTTTTTCACCCTCTCGCCCCATCGTGCCTCCAGATGTATAGCACACTGCTTCTTCCTTCCTGCCCTACAGGGTGGGACAGACTGGGAGAGGGGACTTAGGTAGCCGTGGGTCTCCCAGCTGAGCAGAGACATGGGGGTCGTCATTCACATATTGCTTATTTATTTATCAATTGTCTAGAGCTGCCATCTCACAGATGCAACCCTGCGGTCCTCCAGATCTATGCAGTTAAGACCCACCACCATCTGAAGAACCCAGTTATCCTTTTCAGTAAAAGATCCAAAGTACCAATTCTGCCTAGTTTTAAAGGGTTAACTGGACAGTTTGCTTGAGAAGGAAGAGACCGCAATGGGATAATTTATGTTGTCTCATAAACAAAGAGGAGAGGAACTCAGCCAGGTAGCTCTTGGCACAAAGTTGCAATGTTGGGATCAACCTTGAATAGGCAGGGAGGGGCTCGGACAGTCTCAGGAAAGAAAAAAAATTAATAGCCTATTTTATATTCCAGGAAGAAAAGATATTTCACTGTCCAATCTTAATTTATCTACCCAGAAGAAAATTCGGGGTACTTACCTGGAACTTTTGCCAGGTAAGACTGACATCCCTGCCTTTGGTAGAAACTGCAATGGCATCATGAAATTATTGCACAAATGATACAACATACATGGTTTGCATCAGTCACATGGCACTTTTTTGACATCACTCTGGCTTATAAAAGACAAAGGTGATTGGCAGGGAAGCCTTATGTGACCGATACAAGTTACATAAATTGCATCATTTGTGCAACAACATCATGATAGGTTTGACACAGGCTCCCTGCCCTGTTTCTGCCTTGAATATTTCCACAATTGCCACATAAATTGATTATTTGTAGCGGAGGGACAGACCTGATCAGATTTTATGCCCTACGACCCTGAGTTCTTTTCAACTTCCCGTCTGGCCCTCAGTCTGACGGCTTCCTGGGGTCTCCCTCACAAGGGCTGACCTGCTTCGGTTTGTGAGATGAGTCAAGTGGCTAATTCTAAAGGTGTGGTTCATTTAAAAGTGTAATTGATTGTGTGGCTTTTAATCTGTGTGGTTTCAGTGACTGTAACATTCAAAGAAGGCTCCTGGGGGGACGGGGAATAAAGTCCAGGTGGTGTCCATCTTACGACCACAGTTGGCATCAGAATTTCCAGTGCTAAGCGAGGGGGTTGAGTTATGCCCAATTTCACATTTTTGCCAACAGTGAGATGGATTGCATATACATTTAATAAATAAAGCAAAATAAATAAGAAGGTTTATAGTAAGAGATGTGCAATGCAACTAAAAAAGAGCAAGATTTGCGTGGCAGGATTGTGGCCCCCATCTTGACTTCTTTACCTTCCCACCCAGGCCTCCTGGCCCTGGGGCCAAAGCAGCAGCAGATGCCCATCATCCCCTGCCGTTCCCTAACACAACTCTAGGCGAACAATGCAAGTCTTACAGGAGCCTGTTGCATTGCAAGCAGAGTGTGCTGGGCTGAGCAGCCCGGCTGAGGTGGGGGCAGCCTCCGTTATACAGGCGGCCTTAACTTATGATGGAGACCAGTGACTTTTGCATCATCAGATCATGATATCATGTTTCAACTAATTTGTATGCTGATGTCATCCTTTCTCCCCCCCCCCCATGGATGCCTTTGCTGTGGCCATTCTAGGGTGTTTCTGGGGGGCCTTCTGGGGTTTAGCAGATCATAGTCAAACAAGGACGAGACAATAGTTATCTCTTCCTCTATCTATATATTTGCCCTTTGTTAAACCATCGCCCTCAATCTGCCATTACTCAAAATGCACAAGCAATTTTTTGACTTCAGAGACATAATGCATCCTGGCTTGCAAAAGCCAAGCCTTCTGATGTTACAAGTTGCATAAAGCAGTCAATCCCGCCCATCCCCCCACCATGCTGCGACTTTTGACCTCTGGCTTTGCCCCACAGCAGATGGGAGAGCCCCTCTCTGGCAGAGGAGGCTCCGGGTGAGAAGGAAGGGCCCTGGCATGTTCCTGTCCGGCCCTGCAAGGGAAAATCTCCTCGTGGACACCTTCTAATTAGCTTGTGGCTGATGACAATACCTGTCGTCCCCAGCCCCAATGGCTGGCTGAGAATCATGGGTTTGTAGTCCAGCACATGTGGAGGGATCAGGTTGGAGAAGCTGGTACATCCCAAGAAGGGGAAAAAATAGTCTCTCTCTCTCTCTCTCTCTCTCTCTCTCTCTCTCTCTCTCTCTCTCTCTCTCTCTCTCTCTGTGTGTGTGTGTGTGTGTGTTGGCTCCATTAATGGCACCCTGAGCTGGATTGCAAAACTGGTTTCCAGGGACTCATTGTTGGGAAATATTGTGGGTAGTTTGCAGGATTACGAGGGCTGAGAATGGCATTTGTGAGATGGAAACTCTAAGAATTTTGCACCTGGCTTGTGCTGGAAAAGACAGAGACTTGTGTGTTTTTTCCACCTGAGTCAGGTGGACGAGGAGGTCCTTGGGCAACAGCAACACCTGATTTTTTAGAGCCCAGGATGGCTTTGGAGCCAGGTTTCGGAGGCTTCCTCCTCAGGACAGTCTGGCCTTTGGCAGGGAGGGAGGGAGGGAGGGAGGGAGGAAGGCGAAGGGCTGAGCAAACACCCAGCGCAGCGGCGGATGAGACTCGTCAAACCGGTGCCGGAGTTTCTGTGGGCTGCTTTTGCACGTGAGGAATCCCGGGGCAACTTGTGAGAGAGAGTGTCATCTTAGACGGCCTCACCCCAGGCTAAATCCCGCGGAAGGCTCTCTTTTTCCATGGCCCTGGGTTGCAAGGGAGGAGGCAGGCGCCCTTGGAGGGGGTGGGTGGGTGGGCGAAATCAGGTTTCAGCAGGAAAGAGCCGGGAGCCTCTTGGCTCGTTTCTGTTAATGATTTCAGATCTCAGCCTCCTGTTTTTGTTTTAGCAGCAGGTAGGCCTTTGTTCCCGTCAGAGGGAGGGCTTTGCTCCCAGAGGCTGGAATGCTCTTTTGCAAACCGATGCGGCTGCTCCCGAAACTGCCTCCCCCCCCCAGCACACTTGCCATGACCCGTGACTTGACTCAAGACTGCCACCTAATCAGCTTCTTCTCAGCCGGGGTGGGAGCATCAGTCCGGTCAGAGCAGGGGGGGCTTCGGGCAGCTTTCTGAGTCTGGACCCACCTGGGGGGCAGAGCCAAAGGTGAATCTCAGGGGAAAACTTTGCCCTTCTCGCCCCCCTAGGATGTTTTTGTTGCTGGGATCTAACAGGGCTGGTCCAAACTGACTACGGGGCTTGGTGGGTTTCCTGGAAAATACGCCTGTCTTCACAGTGGGTCACGTATGAAGTGGGTCAGGGAAGCAGTGAAAACCTCACCTCGGGTGAGGCTTCAAACAAGACTTTGTAGACTAAAAATCCTTGGGAGAATTTCCTCCTTGCGCTTCACGTTGACTTAGAAATAAAAATCTTTGAAAGTGTGCGGCTTCTTTGCAGGTATGTTGTTGTGTATTTTTAGGGGGTGCTGTTGTGAAGTGCCAGGCAGCGAGGGAAGCACATTTGAAGGCAAACGTGTCTGTGATGGACTTTCTGTTTCCTCCACAGCACAGGGACTTCCTGTACAGCAGAGTAACTTCAAGGAGAAAGCTTTGTGAAAGGTCAGCCAAGGAATCAGAGTTTCCCTCTTTGCTTAGTTAGACCTCCACGGAGGTTAGTGCTGGCTGGTAAACCATCATTTTCTTGGCTGCATCTAAAGTGAGTGGGAATTCCTGCAACTTTTCTAGATAGGGAAGGGCTACTAAAATTAATCTCTCTTTCTCTCCAGCTTTTAATAGACGGGCAGGCAGCTTTTCTGTGGCCTCTGGATGACGTGGCCAAAATCAGTTGTGTGGTTTTTAAGTTTTTGAAAAACCTAAAATGAGAAAAAAAAATAGGTTCATTAAGTCTCTACTAAGCCTAATGCACAATTTTGTTTTTCTTTTTTTAAATAAAAATATCGCCCTGCCCCCTCAGAACCATTTATTCCCTTCCAGTAACATCATCATTTCCAAATTATTTTGGTACTTGGAATCAAAAATATCTTGACAAACTTGAACAATGGGCCCTATCCAACAAAAATAGTTTCAGTGTGTAGAAAAGCAAAGTTTTACATTTAGGCAGGAAAAATCAAAGGTACAAGTACAGGTTGGGCGAGACCTGGCTTAAAAACAGTCACTGTGAGAGGGACCTTGGAGTCCTAATGGACAATCACTTGACTATGAGCCAGCCGTGTGCAGCAGCAGCCAAAAAAGCTAATGCAATCCTGGGTTGTATAAATAGAGGCATAGAATCAAGATCTCACAAAGTATTAGTACCACTTTATAAAACCCTAGTAAGGCCACACCTGGAATACTGCAGCCAATTTTGGTCACCATATCACAAAAAAGATGTTGAGAGTCTGGAAAAAATTCAGAGAAGAGCAACTAAGGTGATCCAAAATCCATTTCCTGTAGATGCTGGAACATAAATTGCCAGTTTACGTTGTCGAATGCTTTCTGTGCATCTCGAAATATTAAAGCCATCTGTTTCCTTGGATGAATTTCATAGTATTCTAAAACATCTTGGATCATTCTTAAGTTATTTTTTATCTGTCTTTTAGATAGAAAGCCATTTTGGTCTTTATGTATAAATTCGGTCAGAAATTTCTTTAGTCTTTCTGCTATTATTGAGGCGAAAATTTTGTAATCTACATTTAATAGCAATATTGGTCTGTAGTTTTTTATTTGCGTCAAATCAGCGTCTTCTTTGGGTATTAAAGTAATATTAGCTTCAATCCACGTATTTGTTATTTTAGCCTGTGATGGAGTGAGTTTCTTAATGTTTGCCAGCGACAGGTAGACCTTGACTTATGACCACATAATTTTGGTGCTAAGGAAGACAGATGTTTCTTGCCACAGTTATTACCTTAGTAACCCGGTTGTTAAATAATTCTGGCTTCCCCATTGACTTTGATTGTCAGGTCACAAAAGGTGGTCACATGACCCCAGGACACTTTAACTGTCATAAATGCAAGACTGCTCTGATTGGGTGGCCATGGGGATGCTGTAAGGGTCTGAAGTGTGAAAAATGCTCATAAGTCTCCTTTCTCAGTGCCCCTGAAACTTAGAACTGTCACTAAATGAACGTAAGTCAAGGACTGTCTGTAAGGATTTCTGTAACTGATTCAGGTTTAGTTCATGAAATGGTGGCATCCATAGAAAACGGGCGAGACCCTCCAGGAGGCCAGAATGATGGACCGGAGTGGGCTTCCGATGTTTGCATCCTGAGGCTCCTCAGGGTGAGAGCGGAGGCTCCTTCTCCCAACTGGAGGGTCGCTTTCCCAACGTTTCGCTACCAGGCTGGGTAACACCTTCAGCCGAGTTGAGGGGAGGTCCGTGTCGGTGTTCTGCTTATATGGGCTTTGCATGGTCAGTAGGTCTTGTAGGCCAAGACCTACTGGCCACCTCTGAAGCCCTGGTAAACAGAAGAGCACAGACACAGACCTCTCCTCAACTCCGCTGAAGATGTTACCCAGCCTGGTAGCGAAACGTTGGGAAAGCGACCCTCCAGCTGGGAGAAGGAGCCTCCGCTCTCATCCTCCCTCCCCCCAGATCGCTAAGAAGAGAGCCAAATATATTTCGAGGGGCTTAATAAAATAATCTTGAAATATATTTGGCAGGGAAAAAAAGGCAAGGATTAATCTAAAAATGTTACAAGATACAAGACTGAGAGGTGGGTTTGGTCTACCTAATTGGGAATTGTACTATCAGGCTGCAGCATTATCATGGATGAGAGAATGGATCTTACTGAGGAATACAAGATTACTGACATTAGAGGGACATGATTTACAGTTGGGATGGCATGCTTTCATATGGTATGGAAAAAACAGAATACATAGCTATTTCCAGAGACACCATATAAGGAACTCTTTATTTGTGGTCTGGGAGAAAGTAAAAAGAAAGCACTATTTGAAGATTCCAAATTGGCTCTCAACTATGGAGGCGCTAATACACCCCAATATGTT